>NC_142515.1:5701388-5857777 GCF_057876585.1 Rhinolophus sinicus | reverse complement strand
TAAACTGCAACAGACGCCCAGTATCTCCTTCATTTGATTGATCAATTGTTAACGTTTTGCCACACGCGCTCCATCTCTGCAGAAACACCCCCCTTGCCAATTGCTTTTAGACATCATGAGGCTTCATTCACCCTTCACTATTTCAGCATGTATCTTTCAAGAGCAAGGATATTTGTCTGCCCATCCACAGCCTCATCACCACATCTAAGAAAATCGACATTGACTCAGTTTTGCAACATGCAGTCCATATTATATTTTCCAGTTGTTTCAAAAATGCATATATATACATACATATATACACACACATGTATGTATATGTATATATTCCAGCACCCAATCAAGTGTATGACTAGTCTTGAACTGTAAATGCACCACTGAAGTATCAGTCACTGGAAGCGATGACTGTGATTGCGAATCAGTACCGGTTCCCCGAAAATAAGACCTAGCCGGATCATGAGCTCTAATGCGTCTTTTGGAGCAAAAATTAATAAGACCCGGTCTTATATTATAGTAAAATATGACCCGGTCTTATATTAATTTTTGCTCCAAAAGATGCATTAGAGCTGAGGGTCCAGCTAGGTCTTATTTTCGGGGAAACATGGTAGTTTGGCCCTTAAATTTGTTTGACTTAAGGTAGTATTTTCTTGGTGTCCCACATACATTGTCATTTCGTTATACTATAAATGAGACAGTTGAGGCTGAAAGAGGCTAAATTAAATTTCACCTTGTCAACGATAGTAAGTGGCAGAAGTCATTTAAACAGTCCCCGAATGTTTTGATCGCACCTCGTAAGTCTTTCAACTTTGTACTGCTTTTTCAGGATTCTTTTTGACATTCTGAATCCTTTGCATTTCCATATAGATTTTAGGATCCAGCTTCTCGTACTGCAAAAAAGTGCCCTGAGATTGAATCTGTAGATTAATTTGAGGAGTATTACCCGGGTGACGATATTGAGCCTTATAATCCATGGACGTGGGATTGATCTTTTTTTTAAAGATTTTATTGGGGAAGGGGAACAGGACTTTATTGGGGAACAGTTTGTACTTCCAGGACTTTTCCAAGTCAAGTTGTTGTCCTTTCAGTCTTAGTTGTGGAGGGCGCAGCTCAGCTCCAGGTCCAGTTGCTATTGCTAGTTGCAGGGGGCACAGCCCACCATCCCTTGCGGGAGTCGAACCGGCAACCTTGTGGTTGAGAGGACGCGCTCCAACCGACTGAGCCATCCAGGAGCTCAGTGGCAGCTCAGTTCAGGGTGCCATGTTCAATCTTAGTTGCAGGAGGCGCTGCCCACCATCCCGTGCGGGACTCGAGGAATTGAACTGGCAACCTTGTGGCTAGAGCCCCCTGGCCCATGTGGGAATCGAACCGGCAGCCTTTGGAGTTAGGAGCATGGAGCTCTAACCACCTGAGCCACCAGGCTGGTCAATGGAATTGATTTTTGATTGTTATACCAAACTTGTGTTGCTGTCCCACTTGGTCATGTGTTCCTGGATTTGGTTTGCTTGTCTGTTCTTAATGGACCAGGTAGCTTCACAATTTAGGTTTTTGTGTGGTGGGCGTGATTATTCATGCTTATTTTTAAAGTTCCCTGTATTGCAATCTTCTTGAGGAGTTTTTAGTGCAATCATTATTTAATTTCTGGCAAACTTAGCTGTCTCATCCGTAAAATGATTCTGGGCACTAACCAAGAAATGTCTTTTTACTGTGCACAGCTTTCAGTTTGTAACAACACTGTTGTGCGATGTTTCTTCTTGAACTTTTCAAAACAATGCATTTCCTCATTGGTGCATTCAAACTTTTTGTTTCCTAGGTATTTTTAAAGAGAGGTACCAGCATTTTATTTTTAAAACACTTGGCATTAAAACTTACACTCCTGATAAAAAAAACAAAAAACATTATCTGGAATAAAAATTTTTTTTTCTAATCAGCCAAGAGTTAAACCTCTGTAATATTCTCCTTTAGTCCTTTTAGAAAATTTAAAATGTATTAATTTACTTTTTATGGAGCCCTCTATTAAGTTACTGTAAAGAAGCTTGTAACACTACCACATTTATGCTGGAACTTTTCAACAATACCAACAGAATGTTTTCTTATCTTTTGCTTCTTTTACCTAGAATTCAAATACATAAAAGTACCTGGGGTTTCTAGTTCTTTGTAAATGAGAGAAATAGAATGTTACAAATAGGTTAAATGTATGTCTTTACTTCATAGGTCTTTGCAGGCTTGTTTTGTAAGAGTGAACCAAAATTCTGAGATAATTATATTTGGTTTTATTTAATTGTATACTTTTGTTTTTAGTAATTCAGTTTACCAGTTGCCAAGTTCAATTTTCAATCTTCATAATTAGGCTGAAGTATTTAGGAGGGGTATTAAATATAAAGAAAAATTGTTTTTATAGTTGCAGTGATTTTTTTTTTTTTGATTATGTGATAATCATGGAGAAATAATTATATTTAATGAAAAAATCTGAAGGAAGTGCCTTTGATATTCTCATGAACATAAGGGCTATTTCCGGTCTATTGTTTATACAGTGACCAAGTAGTGAATACTGTACGTTACTGGAGAAATATGTAGTGTCTTTTGTATCCAGCATGTCGGATGATTTTGAGTGAGTGGTTTTTTTTTCTAATTTTTTAACTAATATTAGACAATTGCAATGAACTGTCCCCATCCCTAGTGTTTGAAGTTTTGATAAAAATTTGGTGGATGGTGAATCAAATTATGTTGGAAGACACGTTAAAAGGTGTCTGCTTGCAGAACGGAGGCATTTTTATAGTTTGAAAAATATATTGCAAGCTAAGTACAGTTAATAAAGTTATTCATTTTTTCATGTGAATTGCCTAAAGAAAGATTATTTTAAATAACTGACAGGAACATTAAATGTTGTTTATGTAATGCTTACTTTTTACTGTCTTTTTTCTTAAGGTTTTATACCCGTTGGAAAGATTGGGAGTCATGGTATTCTCAGAGCTTTGGTTTACACTTTTCCTTGCGAGAAGAACAGTGGCAAGAAGACTGGGCGTTTATACTCTCTCTGGCTAGTCAGGTAAGAATGCTTCAAGGCATGTTGCTTCTGTGGCAAAAGTAAGCCACTCGGTCTGAGTCCCTTGATTTACACAAATAAAACATTTTGGGAGGCGGTGTGGTACAAAGGAGGCAGTGCTTGACTGGCCTCAGGAGACGTGGGTTCAAGTTGTGACTGCTGTGTATCAGCTCCGCGAGCATAGGCGTCTGCAGTGCAGACGGAGAGGGACTGTTTCTTAGATTAGGTGATAAAAACTGTCAGTAGTTAAGTTGCGATGGTTGTAAGCACTTAGGTATTTCTTCAGATTGCTTTTCATTTATACGGTTGTCTCAGGAAGGTGGCTTTATGTCGTTTTACCTACCTGTATGTAGATGAGCTCCCCATTCTGTGTCGGAGGGGAGCTGACCAAGGTCACGAGCTAGTAGGGGGCACTGCTGTGCTCAGCTGTCAGGCCCTGAGGATCGAGCTGTGATCTTCAGGCTCCCCAGGGCTGAGGCTCTGTCCATGTGAGACAGGCCCCGGAGAAGGTGCCGTAGATAGGAGTGATTTCTAATTAACTTGGGAATGAATTGTTAAAAATGAATTGTGTAGGAGTGGCTGCTTTACATCTGCGAGTTGAACCTCCTAAAAGTGTGTTGTCAGCAGCATTGTAGGGGCCGGCAGACCTGTTTTGTATTCTTGAATTAGGTGATGCTGCCATTTCGTTTGTATGAAATGACAAAGCTCGTCTTTTTACTTTGGGAGGACTGTGTCGGTAGTACTTCCACAGGTGACTTAACCAGAAAGCAATCCCATAAATCAAGCACCCGCCCCCACACCCCCCCTGTCTGAGCTCTGGTTCCTGAGACCAGTACTTGAGCAGACCTGTTTGGTTCTTGAATTTGGGTAGTAAAGGCGCTTGTCCATACGAGTAGACTTTGCAGCTTCCTTCTCGTTTTATGGGACTTTGACATTTGAGGCTTCAGATGCTTTTTCAGCTTGGCAATATTATTAAAAAGAAAAACAAATGAATTGAGATAGTTACTGAAGGAAGGTGGTGGTGGTGTTTTATACATTTTCCAGGGTGTGATAATGTTTTAAAGAGAAACTGCTTTCTTTTGTTTTGTTGTGTACAGCCTGGAGCAAGTTTGGAACAGACACACATTTTTGTACTTGCACATATACTTAGACGACCAATTATAGTTTATGGAGTAAAATATTATAAAAGTTTCCGAGGAGAAACTTTAGGATACACTCGGTTTCAAGGTAAGCCGTATTCCAGCGTGAGCCGTCTCCTGTTCACTCTGACAGCACAGCCCCCAGAATCACATTGAGTTTCTTCCCTTTCCAGGTGTGTATTTGCCTTTGTTGTGGGAACAGAGCTTTTGTTGGAAAAGTCCGATTGCTCTGGGCTATACGAGGGGCCACTTCTCTGCTTTGGTTGCCATGGAAAACGATGGCTATGGCAACCGAGGTGCTGGTGCTAACCTGAACACCGACGACGACGTCACCGTCACTTTTCTGCCTCTGGTCGACAGCGAGAGGAAGCTCCTCCACGTGCACTTTCTGTCCGCTCAGGAGGTGAGAAGTGTGTTTCTCCTGTTAACCACCAAAAGGAGCAGCACATTCCCAGAACCAGCTAGAGTGCCTTTCACTGTGATCTCGCTGTCTGCACTGCCACTTACAAATGCGAATTTGGTCATAGTAATTGTCACTTTCTGTAAGTGCTGGTCAGACAGACTTTGAAATGTGCCTTTTCAGAGCTGCCGTGTAGGATGTGTTGTGTGGGGATACAGCAGTACAGTGAAGACGAAAATCCCTGCCCTCAGGTAGTGGTGAGTGCTGAGGAGAAAAAGGAAAACGATGGGGTGAAGAGGAAAGGGGAGGCCTGGGGGATGGGGTTTGGGACTTCCATAAGGTGGCAAGGGAAGGCAGGCGTCACCGAGGAAGTGACTCGCGAGCTGAAAGAGAAGCGAGTCCTGTAGAATCTGGAGGGAGAGTTCTTGGTGGAGGGAACTGCAAGGCCAGTGTGGTTTGTGGGCATTGGGCAAGGGGAAAAGGGGGGCAGGGGGGACTAAAGGGTGGGGCTCACTACCAGCCTTGTAAAGCTTTGGCTTTTACTGAGTAAGCTGGGGAGCCAGCGGCCAGTGCACCCAAAAGAGCAGCACTGGCTGCTCCTGAGAAGCCAGGTCAGTGGCTGTGTCTCCCACCTGCTGTTCCTGCTCCTGCCACTGACCTGGCGGGAGACACACATTGTAAGTCCAGGGGTTCTAGAAGGTGGTAGAAAGTGCAAAAGAACTCTCAGAAAACTTGTATTCTTGTAAAACTACTGGTCTTTTATTTAATACGCAAGTAATTACTATAAAACTTTTATAATGACATGAAGAATCCAGACCATAATTTTTGTAACTTCAGCCTGTACATAATTTACTGAGCAAACTTACCTTGTCATGTGTTTGAAGATGGGACTTTCTTTTTCTGGCCTTTTCTTTCCCAGGATCAGTCTATTAGACATTTGCTTTTCGCTGTTACATCAAACCAATGATTTCTAGGTTGTTCTTCCCTCTAGGTTTTTGTGCGAATTTCCCCATTGATGTCTTTTGCTATTTAACCATAGGAAGCTGGGTTTTAATCATAAAATTGGTGAGAGGTTGGAACCATGTTAAGTTTATTGCTTTGGCCTTTTCATTAGTAATAATACCAGCTATAGGTTTCTGTTAAATTTCTCTTGTTAAGTCTCTGATTTGTTGAAATTTTTCCCCCTTTTCTTCACATTCCTCTAAAAGCTAGGTAATGAGGAACAGCAAGAAAAACTGCTCAGGGAGTGGCTGGACTGCTGTGTGACCGAGGGGGGCGTCCTTGTGGCCATGCAGAAAAGCTCTCGGCGGCGAAATCACCCCCTGGTCACACAGATGGTAGAAAAATGGCTTGATCGCTACCGACAGATCCGGCCTTGTACATCCCTGTCTGATGGAGAGGAAGATGAAGATGATGAAGATGAATGAAAAGAAATCAAAGAGCAGAAGACCAAGGTACCGGCTGTGTGGTGACCCCAAAGTTAGTGTGGTGTTCCAGGCACTGTGCTTGGCGTGGAACGAACCAAAGCTGGCAGGACCTGCTCAGAAGGGTTTTTCTGATCCACACCCAATGGAGATGATGCATCTGCCAAGTGAGGACACAGAGAACGTCGTTTGGACTACAGTTTGTAAAAAAAAAACAAAAAACAAAAAAAACCTTAATTTTATTAAGACAGAACTTTTTTCCTTTCAAATCGTAAATCTGTCTATAAATGTAACGCATGTGGTTGTGTAAGAAGTTGTGTAATAGGAAAAGCTGTATGTACCAGCATCTTCATGTTTTTGAGGAGTTTTTTTTCAGCATGGGCCCCTCCAAAAGCACATGGCAGATGACTCTTTGTTCCTTTGAGATTTTTTTAAAGTAGAACCTGGCATTCTACTTCCATCGTAAAAGATCCATTTTACATTGTCTCATTAGAGCTTAGAGATTGGGAAACTTTTTGTACAAATTGTCCACAGCAAAACATAAAAATAAAAACCAGGCTTTTATTTTATTAATTATTTAGTTCTTGTTATGCCCAATAAAATCAAATCTTTAAGGAACAAACTGCAAGGAAAGTTAGAATTTTTTATTGAGTGAACTTCATATAGACATTGTTCTGTTCCCTTGTTTTGGTTTCTATTATTTCATCTTTTTAAAAAGTTTCTGATATGCCCCCTTTCAGTATTTAGGTATTTATTCGTTTGGAAGAGTGCCCTTCTAATGAGGGTTCTTGCCAGACTAGGCAGCAGTCTCTTCATGAGCAGTTCTTCTTCCCTGGATATCAATTTGGGAAGTGCTTAGGCAGCAGGCCCAGTCCCGACTGAATGAACTGTAGCATCTGCTCACTTGACTCCATTGACAGTGTTGTACTCCCAAATTGCCATGCAAAGGTCTTGGGAATCTTACTGTCTTTTATCAACTCTGCTTTAAGCAAATCGTACTACAGAGGCATGCCTTTGCTTGGGCTAATTGGGAATATCCGTTCAGTACAGAGTAAAGATTTCATAATGCAGTAAGGTGGTAAATGCATTGTATTCATGACTTTCTCAGTGAGTAGTCTGAGAAGTTTTGCATGTTGGTTAATTGTGGCCATCCTTATTTAAAGTTAAAACTATAATCTTAGGTAGAAAAACTTTTTATAAGAAGTATTATTTGACCACTTCAGGTATACATTCAATATGGGTAAAAATTTCAGACCTATCTCAGGAACACAAAGACTTAGTGTCCTGATAAGCACTTTGTAGACTATGGATGTGGCAAGGAAATTTGGGAAGACACACACATACACACACTCTTACTTTCCCTTTGATCACAAGGCTGTGAAAACCTTTCAATATTTGCTTCTTGTTTTCTTCTAAGTTCTGTTTAGATGGTATTGAAATGTGCATAACCTTAAATTTGATGCTGCAATACTAAAAATAGAAAAATACCCAGGAGATGTCATGTCTTAAGTTCTTTCTCTCCTCTCCACTCATTGAAAGGTGTTCCCAGGATAAAAGGGTAACTTGCTGCATGCTAAGACTTGCAGGAAAAATGTTTGAAATTTGATTCCATGTAAACAAATTTTGATACATTATAATAATGGTAAATGTTACTGTTCCTAGTGGTTAATATTTTCTTACAAATTGACTTTGTGGTTTGCATTTTGGTCAGTAATGAATCACGTTTTTCAGCCGGCTGCCATTCTGACTACTTAGCATAGCATGTCTCTAAACTTCCCTCCACATACAGGCACAACCCTCTAGGGGGCAGAGACCCTGTTGTACGTAGTTGCTATTAAGCAAAAACTGCCCTCCCGATTGAAGAAGCCAAAGATGTTTGAGGGAAAAGTGTCTCGTCACTGTGGCCTGCACTGCAGTCCGCACTGGCCAGAGAATCACAGGCTCAGTCCTTAACCTCTGTGTTGTGGTGCCTCTATTTATTTATTTATGATCAGTGACTCTGACCATATCTAGTTGAACAGGTACAGCATTCTTCCCTGTGGGAAAGAATTCTAGGTGATGACACTTCCCAGGCTCCAGACACAGAAGGGGCTTTAAACGGTTTTCACAGCAGATTGGCTGGTAAAGGCCAAATTTTTTGGTGAATCAATGCTATGTTAAGCTCTTGAACAATTAAACAGCCATATTTGTCGTCTCAAGATAGAGTACGCAGTCCTTTCTCAAAGGTTCTATGTGGCTGGGTGACAGATGTGTATGTCTTTTGGTTGACAGGACAGTAAATACCGTAACTGTATGGATTTAACTCTATGGTTCTTTTTCTAGGGAGAATACAGTGTGGTGTTTTCTGTTCTAATTAAAACCCAGGTGCACCACGGATTTGGACCTGCCTTTTTGTTTTTTGACTCGTAGGCTCACGTGCCCAGACTTAGTCTGTTAAGGGAATAGTGCTGTTTCTAGGTAGCCGGGGTCTCCTTGCTGTGCACGTGGCGTCCTCATTCATGGCCTCTGGCAAATGGCTGTGAAGGTGTCGAACTGCCATTCTATTCTGCTCCTGGAACGATAGGTCAGTAACCATGTGTTCCATCTCTGTCCACGGGAGGTGGCGTGACTGTGCTGTTTTCATGGGAGAATCGGGATGGGAGCACGACCTTAACATGAGTGAGGAGGGTGATGATCATAACCTTTTTTTTTTTACTGGGAAAGGAAGGGCAAGGAAGGGGTCAAAAAGACTGTGGAACCTGGAATTGTTGGACTTAACTGACACTTGCAGATGCCACTAGGACAAAGTTCTTAATATCTGGAAATGGCTGATGTTATTTTGCAACATTTCTTTGTAAATATCATTTAAAAAAATACTTTCAAGATTCACCTCCCTTCCTGCACTAATGCTTGAGCCAAGTCATTTTGCGTTTGGGTAAATTAAAATCAAAACTCTAAAACTTGGCCAATTTTGTTTCTTGCATTTACTTAGTTCTCACCCACTGTTTCATCTTTAATGATGGACTTACGTGAGGTTTTGACTTTCCAATTAAACTCTTATCACATGAGGTAATTGTCAGCATTCTTGTGTCTGGTTATGGAATAGGCAGAAAAGTATTATTAATCTTTGAGCCCTGGAATAACAAGAGTTGAAAACTAACTAATTTAAAATGCAGTTGTCTTTACACATCTCAAGTAGAGAACTTTTACATTGGTGAGATGTACTTGAATTTCAGAACTTAACAGAAATTTTTATTACTTTTTATTGAAAACTGCACTGAACGCTAAATGTCCACCTTTACAATAAACAAATACAGTAACGGTAACTCACACTAAAACAAAACATATTTCTGATAGCCATTATTTTTCTGTTTGGGACAGTTTTAAAGATTTTTTTTTTTTTTTTTTTGTCACAAAAACAGGAATGTACCTATACAAAGGCTCAAAATAGGCCATCTTTTAAACAAAAAGGCAATGATTCACAAAAGACTATGAATATAACATGTAACTAGTTGATACAAATCTAATAGGATTTGTTAAAATCAGTCACATCTAATAACACACCTGAAGTGTTCTTGTATAAAATATCACGTGAAGAAAAGAAGACTTTATCAATGTCTAAAAAAGTGGGTTTGTTCATAGACAATCTGACAAGTTACCATAAAAAGTGTTTCCTGAGACATAAGGAAATGCAACATTATTCTTCTTGAACCCTTTCAGTTCAAGACTTTCCACTCAATAAAATAGCTGAGGATCTGAACTGAGAAAATATATTTGAGTACAAACAGCTTGTGAAACTTAATACTTTTTTTTTTTGCATCGTCAGAGGGTATCACTGAACTTACAACCAACTTGCCTGCTCAGTATGCAGTTCAGATGGGAGACTTCTCTGTACTGTCTTCAATCCTATGCTTGGAGTTGTCTAACAGGCAAACAGTTTTCTCCCCGTTTTGGAGTAATTTAATCTTCCTATTAGCCAAAGAGGTAACCAGCCCCCGTGGACTGAAGGGACTCGAGTCGCAGGAGGGGGATTTCCTCGTAATACTTTTTATTGGGATGTTTGGAACTCTTGATGCAACATTGTAGAGCAAGGTGTTGAGGACCTGTGTGCCCAAAGGACTGATAAAGGAAAAATCTATTTATTCTTTGTGATTTGATGCACAGATGAAAAACTTAACACACAATAACAGAAGTTGGTCGTTACTAAACCACGTCCTAGTCTTTCAGCGCTTCCGTAAGTAGACGGCGTCTTCAGTTTCCCCACGTCTCGGCGTCTAGCTCTTCTGTCATTTTACCACTGAAACGTCAGTGATGGATGTGTCCAGAACCAGTTTCAAAGACTGTCCAATTCCTCTCCTCTTAGTTCATCTATTTGTCACTGTCTCTTGGTCCCAGGTTTATCTGATGATGACCTGTCGTCACTCTCTGCTATTGCTCGTTGGGGTGCTCTCGATTGTCCCCGTGTTTTGTGGGCTGGTTGGGAGAGGGTGCCTGGGAAGGGTGCGCCACTGTGGGGAGGTTGTGAGTCACAGGGATGCCTCCGGGCATGATGCCCTCCATGGCTGCAGGAAGTCCTCCCGGGGCCACGCCCACGAGGCCGGGCGGGTATCTACAGAGCACAGAGAGAGGGGGGCCGGTAAGTCCGGGTAGGGGAGCGGCCATGCTCCTGGCTCTGCCTACTTCTGCTCTTTATTGTGTGGGATGCTTTGTCCTCCTACCCCCAAAGCAAGGAGAAATCTGTGTAAAAAAAATCTAAAATGCTGACCTCTAATCCATGAACAACAAAACCTATTTAGGCCAAAGTTGGACTAGCCCATACTAAGTGTGCATTTGGAAAACATTTTGTACAAAAGAGACTGCAAGTTTTCTGGTTGCTTTGTAAAGTATTCATTAGTTACACTGACGGATTTAAAGATTTCCCAGCATGAAGTAATAAGTACTCGTTGATACTAAATGTTGCTTCTTCCCAGGCTGGTTGGTTATATGCCCCTGTGGCCTGAGATGTGAACTGGTGATGGGCTGAGCACCCACCCTGCTGAGGAGAGCTGGAGGGCACCAGAATGTGGACGAACCTTTTACGGAGGCACACAAGTTGCTGTGCATGTGAAGAGCTAGCATCTATCTACCCTACAGCGAACCAGAGTATTTAAACATTCTTCTAAGGACAAACATACTTCTGAGGCAGGTGCTTTGGAATTCTTATTCTCAGCTATCAAACCCTTTACACTTAGGGTAATGGGGGCGGCATCTCTCCTTGTGGGAGGCTCCCCCATCCCACAGCTTGTCAGTGTTACACTGGGCAGAAATCTCAAGGGGCTCTCAGGAGACCTGATGGATAGGATTCCCTGTGAACCTTGGTCTGTCTAAAGGAGTAAGACATGGCCCTTAAAAGGCCTGCCACCAACAGTAATGAACAGGGACTCACTCGGGTGCTGTGATGGGCTTAGTAGTGACACCTGGAAAGGCTTAGCAGGGTCAAGAAACAGTAGGCCTGATAGAACACACAGAACCGAAATGGAAAGCCAGTCATGGGAGCTCGGGAGCAGTGAGGGGCAGCAGAGCTTCCTCAGGAGCCTTCAAACCCCATTTAACACCCACCCCACACTGTCTCAATGGTTTAGTTAGAGCAGTGGTTTGCAAGAGGGTATTAGGCAATGTCTGCAGACATTTTCCGTTGTCACAGCTGGGAGTGGGAGGGACTATGCACCCAGTGGGTGGAGGCCAGGGCTGCTTACTACACATCCTACACCCACAGGACAGGCCCCATGAGAAATCCAGTTGGAAGGTCAGAGCAAGCAGCAAACGCCCTCCGGAGATTCCAGGCTGCAGCACCTATCCTTTATTTGGGGTGAGCGGGGTGAGTCTATTGCCCAGGAGCCCAGCAGTGTTGGGGGTAGAGAACCATGGCAAAAGGCCACAGATGAAAACCCTGCTTCCTTCCA
Source organism: Rhinolophus sinicus (assembly GCF_057876585.1). Classification (NCBI taxonomy): domain Eukaryota; kingdom Metazoa; phylum Chordata; class Mammalia; order Chiroptera; family Rhinolophidae; genus Rhinolophus; species Rhinolophus sinicus. Next base: position 5,845,853 of record NC_142515.1, on the reverse strand, counting down.
AGGGGGCCTGGCTAGTGTCCCTTCCATGGCCTCAGTCACTGTTTACCTGCACTCTGTCACCCCCCTGCCCCCAAACTCTTCACTTCACTGAGGAACCGTTCATGGGTCATCTCCCTGTGGAACGTTCTGGATTTTGGCCAGAATGCTTTCCTTGGACAGAAGATCCAAATTAGAAAAAACAAAAGCACTGACAGGCCCTTTCCTCTGCCCATCTGCTCCCCTGCAAACTGGCTTTGTGAAGTGGCTGCAGAATGAAGGGCTCAGACCACTGGGCAGTGCACTTCCCCTACCCCCTTTACAACAGGAGCTCCAATTCCAGGCCGTGTCCCAAAAGTTAGGTTTGTTCATGGAAATGAGGCACTGGAAGGCCGACCAGGATAGTCAGTACAGAATTCCCGCTGAGATGGTGTTTTCTTCAGTGCCCAGGTGGCTCAGCCGCCCAGGTCCAAGCCTGTCTCCTCACCTGTAGGTGGCACCATTGAGCTCCGGATGGATAGCCTGCTGCTCTATTACTGACCAGGGAGCTGTGGTGACAAAGAATTCCTTGTTCACACAGTTTCTTAAGCTTTCTGGGATACGACCTGGAATAAGATGATTAAAATTAATCATGTGTTTTTTTTAAGGTGACAGTGAATTAAATAATACACTTAGTAGCTAGCTGCTACTTGGGGAAGCAACCTACGTTTGTACTGACAGAAATGTAATAATAAAGTCTCTTACTCTGTAATAAAAGGAGCTGGCCCTTTGATTTTCAGACTGGATTGTTCCAGGGCCCAAGCACTGAACTTCAGTCAAAACAGAAAGGCGCTCCCACCTGCTCCCTTTGGGGGGGTGGGGAGAGAAGGGGTGCCCTCCCAGGTCTGCTGTACTTACCCTGGCTGAGACAAAAGGGAATTGGTTTCCTCTGAAATTTAATTTGGGCTGTGCATAGACAAGGCCCAACTCATTCAAAATCCAATCTACCTGAAAAATGATTTCTGCCCATAGCAAGCCCGGGTAATCCCTCTCGTCGTGCGTCTGTCACCAGGATTAGAGGTGGCTGTGCTGCCGGGCTGGGGGGCTCACCTGTGATTGCCCGGCGGATCTCCGTGGCAGCGGCCTCCCGCATCTCCAGTGACGCTTGTTCACTATACCAGGCTGTGTGGGGCGTACAAATGAGATTCGGTGCGTCTTTCAAGGGACCCTGAGCAAAGCTAGAGAAATGTACAAAACCCAGTGAATGCGAAGCTGAACGCATGCCACCCGCCAGCCTCCTCACCCAAGGGGTTCTGGCTCCACAGATGGGAAAGGGGCATTTGTGGAGTACTTCCTAAGGGTTGGGAATTGAAGACCATTCTCATTACAACTGTTCTGTAATTAGTGTCAGGAGTAATCAGGACAGAGAAAGAAGAACGATCCTGTGCAGGGCTGGCTTGCCTCCAGGCAGAGCACCACAGCTCAGGGCAGATGAAGCCTGCCCGGCTGCAGACCCAGCCCACCACACCATCACTTCCCTGCCTCTCCCTTTTCTGATTACCTGTGGGGCCTTCTGGCCCGTTTACAGATAGAAAGCACAGCCCTGAGAAGAACGGAGGCTGGATCTAGCTCCCTACCCAGGTGGCGTCAGGTGCAAAAGCGGTGCTGAATCGGCAGCCTGGGCTACGCGCAAACACCCAGCTGTCGGCTGGGACCCACCTGAAAGGCTCCGACTCGTGCACGTCGAGGGCCGCCCCTCGTATCCTGCCTTCCTTGAGCGCCTGGGCTAAGGCTTTCTCGTCCACCAGTCCTCCGCGGGCCGCGTTCACCAGAAACGCACCTTGCCTCATCTGTGGGAGGGAAAAGCCGGTTAGACGGATGCTGGCTGGCTGCCAGAGCGGAAGAGGCGGCGCGGGCGCCGAGACTTGGAGAAGAAAGCTGCAGGCCAGTTTTGTGGGTTTGGCTGTTGAATTGTGTGCAGCAGTTTGGGGGAAATGAGTGTGGGGTCTCGGTGACAGCTGGAGGCCAGGGGTCAGTTCTGCTGATCAGGAGTTGCAGCTGTGACCTGGGTGTCACTTCTTGGACCACACGCCCACGCTTGGTCCTGGACCAGCTCCTGTCCCCGTTTAAAAGGGCCCATCCCATGGAAGGGGCCTCACCTGGCTCCTCACTGATGTGTCTCAAGGGACTTGGTTCCCTGTTCACTGCTGCGTCCACGGACCATTTCCCATCCCCTCTTTTGATAGCAGTTTCCAGGGTCTGAGGGTGTGTATTTCAAATTACCTGCTTTATAGTAAAGTCATTGATGAGATGGTGGTTATGCTCGTTGAGATTACAGTGCAAGGAGACGCAGTCGCTCTGATACAGTAAGTCCTGCAGGGTGTACACCCTCTGCACGCCCAGGGACCGCTCGATCCCGTCCTGCAAGTAGGGGTCATAGAAGACGACGCTGAATCCAAAGGCCTTGGCTCGAACAGCGACGGCCTGCCCCGTGCGACCTGTGCAAAAGAGAGCATCCAGGTGAGCGGGCTCTGGCCGAGCTTCGGCTCCCGATGCCGGGCACTGTCACGTCCCCTAGGAGCCCCAGCCCGTCGTGCCACCTCCATTATTGCTGGGACCTGGGGCTGGGCTTGCAGTCCCTACTGCAATGGGACCAGTCAGTCTGCCGGCGGAGGAGGGCCTGTGCGCCCAAAGCTCGGCGATGCCGAGACCAGCCCTTCTCAAGCTTCCTGGGTGAGGATACAGTTAGTGTCACCTGTTGGCCACCAGGTTTTGTTTTTTTTTAAAGTTCCTGTTATGTACATTTTCAAACATAAACTACAATTAGCGTGAATATGTCGGTGAATTCCATATGCCACTTCCCACCCCCAATCTTCACCAATAGTCTTCCATTCACATTTCTCTCTCCCCGTTTTGTTTACACAGCAGGCTTCTTAACCTGACCTTCATTCCTTTATTGCTCTCTAATGGCACATTCTCTGGCCTAATTGCCACTGGGTTTGTGCACAGAGGGAATAAAATGATCCAACTGACTCTGCAGCCTGGCCTGAGCACAAATCGGCATGGGAAATAGCCTGCGTTGAAGGGTGGGGACATGTAATTCTCTGACCCACTGGTGGAGCCACACTCCCCTCCTCAGCCTCCAGCCTGGGCCCCAGCAAGTTCGACACCAATGTCACCTAACAAGACACGAAAGTCTCCCTGATTCCCAAGTAGCCATGGTTTGCACAAACCCCCTGATCCCAAGAGCCGCGCCTCTTGCTTCCCAGAGCAGTTTTCAGCTCGAAAATAAAACGGTTTGAGTGAATGGGCTGACTGGGGAAGAGCACAGAATAAACTTGATCTAAAACCACTGCTCAAACATTCATGGATGGAGAAAAGCACAAGGGAAGATGCCTCCCCAACAAGAAGCCCATGGGAGAGTGGCGTGGTGGTGGGCGGTCCCACTCCTCACCCGCCATCTCATTTGGCACGACTGAGCCAAAGCCATGGTGGAGGCAATGGTCTCACAAGGTCATTCTCATCAAGAGGGACAGCTGCAGGGTCATCACATTTCCCTCCTGTCACCCCCTTTCAATGTCACCACTTGGAGGCAGCAAACCAGGAGCCGCAGCCACCCCCCCGCAGAGGAGCAGGTGTGTGAATGGTGGCAGCGTGGAGGGAATCGTGACTATGGCCTTAAACTTCGCCCTCTGATGTACGTGAAATACGGGCCTAGGGGTGCCATCACGTGGCTGCTGTGAGCTCATGCCCATCCAGGTAATGCCGTCCTCCCTGGCTTTTCGTGGGCCCTCCTTCCTTCCATGTTCTAACACATTTTAATGTCAGGTGGAGCTTCCTGGCAGCAGCTCCCAGGGCTTGAGCATCAGGCCCCGATTTCAACACAAAAATGCTGACTGCCTGGGCATTATTTCCCAAGGGCTTTGCTTTTCAAGAATCCACAAACCCTCATTTTCACCGACTTCTACTTTAGCCCCAAGGTTTCCTGACTGAATTTTACAAGACCTAATGACTTAATTCCGACTCAATGAAACCCTAGCCTTGGAGAAGGAGAACCCAATTGTTTTGGTCTTTAAAAAAAAAAGCCACTGCTACCACTGGCTGGCTTTTCCTTCAAATTTCTGTGCGTGGTCCCAGGCGGAGGCTGCCCTGGAGCAGCATCCACCACCAGCCCAGGACCTCCCCGCCCAGGCCCCTGCACCACGGCAGGAGGCAGGCGTGCAGGGGCGCTTGCCCCACATGCTGGGCTCCGCAGCTGCTTCCCAGCCGAGCCTTAGGCAAGTGAATGCTTTCAGCCCCTAACAGGATGGCAGCAGCCGTGATGAGGCTGCCTAGGACCCTGTCGTCCCCCCATCACAGTTCTGAAAGGATACGGAGACCTGAAAAGGTAGCAAGGAGACACCAGTCAGTCTGGATGGGGAACTGGGACTGGCAGTATTTACAGTCTTGAGCAAACAAATCCGAAACCACGGACTGGCCTGAGGGTACTGAAAAGGTCTTCAAGAAATGGAAGGCAAAGGGCCCAGCCAAAGAAAACACCCCATAAGAACTTGCTGTGATGGCTGGAGTGAGGAGCCACTGAAACAAGTGTTCTGCCAGCGAGGCTGCCACCACATGGTTGGGCCACTCACAACTCGAGGCTGTGGGTTCTGGCCAGAGCCCACCTGAGGCCCCTTAAGAATGCACAGGCCCAAAGAATCCTCTCTGAGAGCCCCTTCACGTTGCTCTAAGAGCAGTGGGAAACCTGGAGGGTACCAGCAGAAGGCCCTGCCGCCCTCACACCTCATCTTCATTCCTGTCACGTTGCAGTGTCCATTCCAGAAAAACGAAAGAAGACTCCTGAGTGCGATCGCTCCCAACACCTGGGTTCTGAAACTCAGACCCAGAGCTGGAAAGACGGGCGCTCCTGGAAGAAACCCAGCTCCTTTGACCTCGTTCAAACTGGCACCCAGGCCACCCCAGGGGTCCTGACCCTCACTGATCTGGAAACAGCTCCGGGCTGAGGCCGAGTGTGCTCGGGGAGCCTTCCGAGAGCCAGGCCCAGCACCTCACTACCCACCAATGCACTTACCCCATCCTTGTCTGAGTCCTAAGGGACAGCTGCTGTGTATCACTCTATTCCCAGGTCAAGTAACCCCCTCAAGGTCACAGAGCCACTACAGGCTGTGGCTGAGGTTCATCAGTGACAAGCAAGACCCTCCTGCAATGTGGGAACCCTACTTGGGCCCGTGCTGCCAACGGCCGTGCCATCAGGCTGCTTTCCATCACAGCTCGTCTTTCCTTGGACAACAGGTGACTTCAGGAACCTTCCCTGGCCCTTCTCTCATGTGAGCTTTCCAAGCTGATGCCCTGACCGCACCACCTTCTCACTCAATCTTTCTAGCCCCCACGCTGCCACCCAGCCTGGCACTGGAGGCCTCCGGGCTCCAGGCCTTGTCCACTGTCCGGGTCTCTGCTCAACCACCAGCCCCTGTTCGAGCCCTAAGCCTGCTGCGTGTTTCTCCATGAAGCACCACTGCCCAGGCCAGTGCGACACAGTCCCTTCCCGCTGCCAACACCTGAGTGCCCTCCTGCTGAGCCCTCTCTCCCGGGCCACATCAGACCCCTTCTTCCAGAAGCAGCCCAGACCTTACCTCTGGAGAAGTTCCCTGCTCAGTCTGACCCCTGACCTCCCACCCCATGTGGCTGTCACAGGGGTGGGGGTGGGGGGGTTCCTGATGACCCTTCCGGGGCTGACATCAAATTCCGGCCACAGGCACTGCTGCAGGGAACCCCACTCCCAGGGATGTGCTCCCCCTGGGCTCCTCCAGGAAGGGCCGGGCCTTCCTCTCCTGCGGGATCCCTGAGCCAGGTCTGGTTGGGGGGCGGGGGCGGGGACAGGGCAGAGCAGTGCATATACCAAAGCCAATGAGGCCCAGCGTCTCCCCGCGGATGCGGGCCGCTCCTGAGGCGACCTCCCGGATTTGCTCGACACTCTGCACCCGTGTGCCCTCCCGCAGGGCCTGGTACAGCCACGTGTTCCTCCGGTACAGGTTGAGGATGTGGCAGATGGTGGAATCAGCCGTCTCTTCCACTGCTGCTGATGGGATGTTGCACACGGCGATTCCTGCAAAAGGAGGCCTGTGATGAGAACTCTCCAAGCTGTGTGGGGAGCCCCGGGCCCCCGTCCACCAGCAGAGCCAGCCCACTCAGCCTTTCATGGGGCGTGTGGCCCCGGGGCAGGTCAGGGTCTCTGAGGTCCACTTGTCACCCAGGGGACACAGGCCCTCTGGCTCTGATGCTCAGGGGCCCTCCAGGCTCCCACATCCGTCGCTCCCCCCACTTCTGTCCAGGGCTTGGCTCACCCTGAAGTCCCCACTGACCCTGTCCTGACCACTCTGTGCTTTCAGACCCGTTTCCAGAAGTGAGCCGTGGGCAGTTGGAGGGCCAAGGAGCCAGCTCTGACCACCGTCCACATGCAGTGCCATGCAGCAGGACACTCGCCCTGGCCGGCCAGTGTGCAGTGCACCCTCTGGGACCCCTTCTGGGCAGGGCGGGGTAGGGATACTGTCTGTTTCCTGGTACTTTATGAGTCTAACGCAATGAACATGTTTTTAAAAGAAGACAGAAAAATCAGAACCCCTCCACCCCAACTCAGGCCCATGGGCCAGGCCGGGACCCTAAGGAGCAGAGCCCTGAGTCCAGCCATGTTTGCTCAGAGGCCCCTGACCACATCCTGCTCTGGCAGAAAGGAAACAGCAGGGTGCGGCCCTACTTTGTGCAAGAGCTTCAGGGGCTGAGCGCAGCTGGGGAGGCCAGGCCTCAGGCTCGGTGTGAGGAACAGACGAGAGCCAAGAGCCTCCCAATACGAGGGCCTGTGACCAGGGGCTTCTGGGAGAACGTCCTCAAGTCTCAGGCAGGAAAGGTCTCGTCACTGACCTTCCTTGGGGGGAGGGTGTTTTGGGGAAGAATCTGAATGTTTGCCAGACATGGCAGGGGAGCAGGGGGCCGGGCTGGGAACAGCCCCTCCCAGCTGCCCAACAGGCTTCGATCCAGCCCTCCTGCCCCTGGCACAGGCTGGGATGCAGCAGAGAGCAGGGGCCTCACCAGGCAGGGGGCCCCATGGTGGGGGGTTCGGAGCCCAGGTGGGGGATGCCCGTCAAGCCACTTTCTGAGGAGGGGCACAGGTGTCCAAGGAAGCATGGTGGGCTAGCTCACACGGCTCCCTCTTAATGGCAGATGTGGGACCACAGGAGGGACACCCAGGGAGGCAGGGCCAGGCTGCTGGAAGGCAGCTCTGCATTCCTCTGTCTTCTCAAGCCAGGGGTGGGACAGAGCCAAGGCAACTGGTTGGACGGGCAGAGCACCTACTGTGCAGAGCGGCCCGTCCAGCAGCTGCCACGATGCCCCGAGGGCTTCCCTGAGGTGCAGGGTCAGGGCCACCAATCAGGGGACCAAGTGTCTCAAGGAGATTGCAGCTGACGGACCTGCCATGAGCCGGAAGTCGGCAGGCTGCCCACAGGGATCTGCTTCCTCAGAAATAACCAGGTACACAGTTCAGGCTGGACTAGAAGCCACAGAAGTGTTGCTGTTGGCACAGAGGGAGGCAGGTGCCAGAGGTTTAAGATCTTTCGGCAGGTGGGATGACTCTTATTCCTCCCAGGGGCTCGGTTTGTTCTGGCCAAAGCCAAGTGGACGGTCCAGCAGTGGAAGAGCCGAGCGTGGACACTGCCGCAGCTCAGCCAGCCAGTGGGCCCAGGAACTGGCTTGCGCCCCGGGAAACGAGCTGAGAATCAGCCTTCACACCAGAACTTGGGATTGAGCTCTGGTGGCCCAGGGCCTGTGCGAAGAGCCTGAGACCAGTGTGTGCGTGGGCCTGGGCTGCGTCTAGCCTGGATGCAATGCACTTTCCTTCAGAAACAGGTCTTGATCACCCTGTTGAGGCGGAACTTTCCGAACCGTTCTTCAGGTCAGTGGGCATGGTCTGCCTTCAGTGCGCTTCTCCAAACGCCACAGGACAAGCTTCTGGCGCCCACAGAGCAGGACTGCGCCCAACACAGCTCAGCAGGTTTTTCTGTCAATGCTTTCTCCCCTTCTGAACTAGACCAGACTGGAAACGAGATAACTGAGCTTGCTAGGAAGGCACCCGAGTGAGAGCACGTGGGGGGCTTGGAGCCCCCTATCCCCCGCCCTGGGCCCTGGCTCCTCGAGGCCTCCAGCCACCTCCCCGCCTTCTTCCTGGTCCTCGGGGAGACACTGCAGAATCTCTACCTGCCGCAGGTACCATCCTCACCTGCAACAGGTCAAACGCTGGTTTCCTGAGCCGTGCTCATCATGTCTGGGCTGAGGCAGAGGTGCCCTGGGCCCCCGAAGGCTTCATGAAAGGGCTTCTGTGTGCGCTGGAAAGGGAGCTGCCCCCGCCCCCCACGAAACAGGACACGACTGCCCCTTCAGCGCTTTCAGGAGGGGCACACCTGCAGCCACCTGCTGTTCTGCCCTCATTACAGAAGGTCTGCGGGTCGCATGTGCTGTGAAGCGCCACTGGAGACAAAGGACGGCTGGGGACGCTTTCCTCCTCCAGCGCCACATTGGAAAACGGCCCTTCACGGCGGCCCAGCAGATGTCCCCAAGCGGCTTCCTCATCAGATCGGACCAGGATCAATGAAAATGCCACCGCTGAAGTCCCTTCTACATTTTTCAAAATTGTGGGCCCTGGCAGTCTTCTGTGGCTACAGGACTCTGGGGACAGAGCCCCCCACCCCTCGCTGCATACAGGTGTGTGGTGAGCTGCTTCTGCACTGGGAGAAACAGGCCGAGGCCCTCCCACCCCTCCCTGGAAGGAAGCGGCTGGTTCCCTCAAGGAAACTTGACCTTAATGCCGCCCTCGACATGTTGCCAGGAGCTGTTTTGTGAGGCGCAGGCGTGCTGTGGAAACGAGGTGTGTGAAGGGAAACGCATCTGAGAACACCTCTCCTAGCGTGTTAAACCATGTTCTCGGTCGCTGTTCGAACTTGGGATTTCAGCTCTCCTGAGAGCACAAAGAACATTTGTTTTCGAACAAAAGTATTCTTGGTGGTGCCACAGAAAAATGGCAAGTTTTAGTTTATACTAGATTTGCCTCTGAAGACTCACGTCCTCCCAAGTTTCTCTGTTGCAACAAAGAGGGGCTCAGAGTGCCGCCGAGGCTGGAAGCAGATGCTTAGGGCAGAGGCGGGAGCCATCACTTCCCCAGGCCCTGTAATGAGTCTACAGGCTGGTACAACCTCTTCAACTCTTGTGCACGGCCAAATTGCCCCCGAGGGGGGCTGAGATGATGGAGCCTGGCCAGCGGGGAACCACAAAAACCAGGTTCCATCTTCTGAGCCATGTGCCACACAGCTCCCCACGTCCAGGACAGGGGAGAGGAAGAACGGCACTTGGGAGATGACAGCCTCTGGCCTTCTGCTTTGGGGTTCCACAGTGTGGCAAACCCAACTTGCCACAGCCACACTGCCAGACCACGTAGGACTGCAGGGCACCAAGCAGCACCATCATGAAGCGTCAGACCTGCCTGGAGGTGCCCACTTGCGGCCTCTGCTTGGCCTTGGACAGACCAATGGCAAGGGCTGGGCAGGAGCTGCCCGCTGGAGGTCCATCTGCCAAGCTGGGCAGGCTCCTTAGGAGGAAAGCTGCTCCCAGGCTCGGAGGAGCCCTGAGCGGAGTGCCCAGCATCGCTGTATCGGGGTGGTGAGTCCTGGCCGGACAACACGGAGGTGTGGTCACTGCCCGTGCCCTCTGCACCTCTGGCCCCGTCCTTCCCACCAGCCCATCCCGGCCGCGCTCACCGAGCTCCCCGGCTGCCTTGATGTCCACGTTGTCGTAGCCACTGCCGATCCGCACGATGACCCTCAGGGCCTTGAACTTCTCCAGGTCCTCCCGGGTGAGCGTGATGGTGTGGTACATCATGGCGCCTACGGCTTCGTTCAAAACCTGTGACGGGCGAGCAGAGCACAGCTGGAGGCTCCTCCGCCACCCGGGCCCTCAGCAGAGGGTCTGGTCGGAACATGACCCACTGAGGTCAAGGTCTTGGGATGACAGCCCCCACCCCCGGGGGTGGCCTGTGGCTGTGCTTTTCAGGGGCCCATCGGTGACTCTGGGGGACACAATGGGGGGGACAGGGAGGCCTGAGAGCTGACAGTTGGGGGAAAGGTGAGAATGACCATCCAGGGAAGGCCTGAGGGTGGGATCAGGAGGGAAGTATCAGCGTGAGGAACAGCTGCTCCCTGAGGGCCAGCGGCGGCCACTGGACCTGCGGGCGGGGGCCCACCTTCTCGTGGATCTCCTGAGTGGACTGCGCGTCACAGAAGGCCACAGTGGCCAGGTCCTTCAGGATGGGCATCTCCACAGTGCAGTCTCTGCCGTCCAGCAGCGCCACCAGGGGGCGGGGGTGCAGGGGGCCGTTCATGATCTGGGGACGGATACCTGCGGGGGGAGGGGGCGGACTCAGTGGCCTGTCCCACACCGTGGGACGATGCACTGAGGGTCCAGGTCTCTTCCACGTGCTGTGGTTCCCAGTGAGGAGCCCCGGCCCACCCCATCCACATACCTGTCAGGTCTGCAGGACTCCCCCAGGCTCACGGTGAGCCCACAGAGTAGTGAGGGGTGCACCCTCCCACACTGGCTCCCCTGGGCTCAAAGAGCACAGGTCACTTTGGAGCCGTCGGGGGAGATTCTGGGACAAACCAAGGAGACCCAGTGGGGACATCTGTGCAGCTCACTTGACTGCGGAAGGTAACATGCTGTGTTGGCTGCTGGGCCTGTAGGGGGTGGGCCCCAGGAGGGGACCTGGGCCTCGATGAACGACTCACACGTACATGGCTGACAGACGCTGGAGCTAACCCCATCTCCACAGGGAATCTGCTCAAGCCACAACTGCTGCCGCCACAAGAGCCAGCGCGGGAGCCACCCCACCCAGCCCCAAGCCACGACCAAGGCCCAGAGTCCTTTGGGGACGAGACGGGAGCAGACTCCCAACTCACCTGAGGCTGGAGCACCTGGGCTGTGCCTCCCTGTACCTGTACCTCCCTCCCGGCACCCCTGTCCTTCCAAACACACATGAGGGGAGAAAATGCAATGGGAGGGAGGGCCATGTGAAGGTGCCTGAAACCCGCAGGAGCTTCCTGAAGAAACCTCGAGTGGAAACCGGAGCCCTGGGCATGGCTTCCCGCCCCTCCCCTGGGCTGGTCCACCTCGGTGGAGAAGGTGTGCGTGAGGGCACGCTGGGGACTCGAGACAGAACATGGAATTTCTCACCACAGAGCGAGTCACGCTCGTCAGGTACAGCGACCAGTCAGCAACATACGACCTGCTGCTGCCCAACAGAGGCCAAGGGCACCTGTCCCCACAGCGGGGGGCCCAGGCGGCGGCAATGCCTCCAACCCAAGCGACAGAGGAGTGTGTGCCCTCTGCCACGAGGTGCCTACCAGCCCGGGCACTTCCTCCTCTGCCCTGAAAAGCAGCATTTTCTCTAACCAACCATTCCTTTCAAATTCACACACTGGCAGGTCTTGGATTTTGCTCCCCCCACCCCCGCACCCCCACCTCCACGTCATAGCACCACGACCCACCCCTGGCCGAGTGAGAACCAACCACGGGCTTCAGGAGCAACCTCAGCTCCGAGGTGGCCAGGACGGGGCAATTCCGTTCCTCACATCCAGTCGGAAATGTTTCATGTCATAGGTTACAAGTGACAAGACAGCTTTCCGTGCATCTTACTTAAGCTTTTAGATGTGCAGGTAAAGTCTGGTTACAGCCACTGCACCAGGGCCGGGCTCGGCCATTTGGTTTCCTTCCTCCAGCATAGAACCTACTTGTCCTGTTCTATAGCGGCTACCTGGGCCACCAGGCCTGACGGGGTCCTGTGGCACCTGCGGCTCCAGCAGCCACTGGCCCAGGCTGCGCCCGTCTGCATGGCCTCTGCCTCGTAGCCTGGATCCACCTGAAGGGCTCCTGTCCTGGCAGCTCTGAAATGGCCACTGGGTGGGGCCCACTGGGCCCGACGTGGGAGGGCCCTACTTGACAACCAGCGTTCATTACCAAGCTACTTGAGTAAGAAGCGGAGCGAGGTCCCCCATCTGGAGCTGTGGCCACATTCCCACCCCGGTGCACACGCCGAGGGTACCCACATGACTGCTGCACGGTGGCCTCTGCCCTGGACAGCTCCCAACCACAGTTGTAGCACCTGAGGACGACCATCTCTGAACAGGGAACAGAGAAAAGCGTTTCATCTTAGCCGGGGTGGCGAGGGCCACCTCTGGGCGGCTCTGTCCATTGTGGGCTGGGTCACAAGCAATCACGGTCCCTCCAAGCCTGTGAGTGGCAGCTGAGCGCCACCTGCCTCCCAAGACCCCGATGCCCAAAGCAGGCATCCACGTGAAGCTGACCCCAACATCGTCTGTACTGGGCAGGGACGGGCCCCTACCTACCACCCGTCTTCACTGGCCCTTGATGCCCATGGCAGGTCCATCCCACGAGGCAGAGGGAGATGTGTGCCAACGGGAGAGGTTCCCCCCAAGGACCCAGGGTGTCTTCAGACAGGGCCCAGAGCTCCCCTACTCCCGACCTTGCAGAGAGGGAAGGGAGCAGTAATTGCACATGGAATCCACTCTCTCATTTCATCTTCACACCTCCATTCCTGTTAACAGATGAGGCAACTGAGGCACGGGGTGGAAAGCATCTCGCTGGATGGAAGCAGCTGAAAGGAGGGGCAGCTGGTGCCATCCCAGGGTCCACGCACTAAAGCTCCTACTTCTGCCAAGACAATGGTGAGATGGCCCGTGCCCTACTGCAGATTCTTCCTCCCCCCACACCCAGAAGGAAGCCCAGGGTCAGACTCCTGTGGGACTGGCAGTCCTGGACTGCGTGGGCAGATAGGCTCGCTTGCTCCAGGCTGTCCCTCCCACAGCGTGAGTGAGGAGCACCGACCTGACTCGCGGGGATGCTGCTGGCAGGAGGGTTAATCGGACAATGTTTGCAGAGCTCACAATCATGGTAAGAAACCCAAGTTGTTAATTAAAAAGCAACCACACAGGAAAACGACGGCAGGACTAGAGGCATCCAAGAATTCTGGAGGCTTCGGGGCTGTCACCACAAGAAGTCCATCCACAGCCAGTGCATGCATCCCGTTACCTGGGAAACACATTCCAGGTTGCCTAGTGATCGCCTCCCTCCCTAACTTGGGTTGCTTTTCTCTTTGGTGAAACCCAGCCTTTGCCCTCATCTAGACTGGGCCAGAAGAACGCAGCTGGGGCTGCTCCCTGAGACCCACAGGTGCTGTATGCTCAGAGGGGCGCGGCCCAGGGAAGGACGCTGGGCGGGTGGTGGCAGTGGACGGGAATCACGTGTCCTGTGTGAGGTACAAGGAGCCCCGTGTATGGGTGCTGAGAACCAGGCTCTTAGGGGGCCACAGGGGAGCCCCAGCACTGAGAATAAGAGAAAGCATAGCTGGGCCACTGCCAAGGTTTGCTTCTTGTAAAGAAAGGGACAAGCTACACATGCTCCCTCAGGCCAGAAGGCACTCGGTACCAGCACACTGGGGAACCCAGTTAAATTCAAGCCACCCTGCTCAGCACCCGCCCTCCCTACAGTCTTGCTGGAGTCGGAGGCAGAGGCTCCCAGAAGCCCAGGAGGTGCCAGGGAACTGAAGCTGCAAAGAGACGTTGCCTCCCATCCCACAATGACTGACACATCCTTCAGTGCTTCTGACAATTTGAACAGTTTTCAATAAATCACATATTATAGGTTAGGATCTACTATACACATTAATATGGCAAATGACCCTCTAAGGGACTATGAGAAATGGGGTACCAACTCAGGGGCTGGCCCCCAGGCTTGAAGGGAGTGTCCTGTATCCCCTATAGTCAGCGGAATTTGGGGGAGAAGACCAAGGCACAATGTTTAACGAAAAGTCACTAAAAACTGAGGTTTGTGATCAAAAGTTAGGCTACCAATGACCAAGACACTGCTCAAGCCCCAACACCGAAAACAACCCCAGCGTCGCCCGTACTCCCACATTACAGGGAGGGAGACAGAACCACGGGCACATTAAGGAGCAGCAGAGGAGTAATGACAGCCATCCCGCACGGTCCAGGGACCCAGCAGACGGAGGAGACACCTGCTGCTGAGGAGCAGACGGTCCTGGTGGCCCTCCAGTCAAACGACCACTTCCTTTCTACAGCTCCCTTCCCCGCGATGGACTCGCCCCACCCATTTCAGAATGCGTCCAGCTGCAACCGGACATCACGGAAAGTGTATCAGTGCTTTCTTTACTCTCGGCACCTTGTCCAGTATTAACTTTGCAGAAAGCTTGGTGACTCCCCTGGTGTCAGTTACTAGCTGGTTTCAGGCTGGTCTCTGCCCAAGCAGGGACATGCTCATTGCAGGGGACGCAATCCGCGAGCTCGAGGCCAGCTCTGACGTCCCTCCCCAGGCCTGGTACTGCCCAGAGCTGTAGCTGCATATAAACAGTTGCATTTAGTGCAAACAGTGATACCAGGCCAAGTCGCTGGAGTTCTAAGAGTTGCCAGTTGCCCAGTGAACACCACGTCCAAAGGCCTCATGGATTCCGAGGGGGAAAGAGGAGGTCTCCAGGGAGGCCTGGCTGGCTTTCTGGCCATCCAGCCATCACACCACCATATCCGGACACCACCACCAATTTCCCCTCCGGAGTTGCTTCTTCCTCAGGCGACACAGGCTGACAGCGCTGCAGGCGGTAGAATGGGCTGTGCTTCCCTGAGCAGAGTGACCGAGGGGGAGAAGGTTGGTCCTGGCACACAAAGCCGCCCTGCGGTGTCTCTGACCCCTCCTGGCCTTCCTGGACACAGTGAGTCCGGCTGATAGCCTTCCTGCCGGAGGACGAGCTGTCTAGAGGTGTGACGTGCTTTCTGCTGCCGGCAACTCAACAACCAAACTGACCCAGACCCATGATCCTGCTGCTTCTGGCATTTCAGGAATTGAGCCGTTTTACCCCAAAGCAAAGTGGCTACAACAACCGTGGGTGACCCAGCAGGCAGAGGCCTCGTCTTACAAAAGACCAGATTTCACCGAAGCCTTCTGACATGGCGGGCTGGCCGGGATCGGCGGATGACAGTCACACGTGTGGACCGCTTGGCCACCTCCCTGCTCACCAGACAGCTGGCTGAGTATGCTGGGGCTGCCCTGAGGCCGCTGTAGCCACACACATGGGCTGGGACCACCGTGAGGAAGCATCTGCCAAAGTAGCCCAACTGTGCACAAGTCTTCACAGCTGCAGGAGTCAGAGGAGCCAGGGGAACGTCTGGAGCCCGAAGGCAGTTGTTGAAGTTCCCTGGGATGGCATCAGCTCTCCTGACAGCCGACACCAGAACAGGCCCTGGGAAGACCCAGATACGGAGACGTGCACGCCTTAGATCTGACACAAAATTTAGAGCCAGCACGTTTAGCAAGAGGCGCTGGGACAGTCACTCACATGGGTCACCAGCTCCCTCGACCTGCAAGGTGGGAGAAGGCAGCACACATGCTCCCACCCTCACAACGCCCAGACGTCCGGAGCGGGCGGAAGGGACCCTTAGACCCCCCCACCCACAGCCTCTCCAGCCTGGACCCCTTCACAGAGGTCTGGTCATGTCTCACACCACCCCAGCAACAGCTTCCCCTAAATGCAGCTGCTCCCCAATTAAAAGGCCATTTCCTGTGGCCCGGCACGGCCCATCCCTCAGTGGCTGAGCTCCCAAGTGCCGATTTCTCGAAGCCCAGACACAGAATCAGATAGACAGGCTGATAAGGGGCATATTTCACAGGCTTGCATTTCCACAATCTAGAGCTGAAACTCATGACTGGGGTGAGCCAGGGGCCAGATGCAGACGTTGGGGCAGAAATGAGCCCCTGTGTGACATGCAGCATTAAACTGACAAATACGGCTTTGTTGGGGGGTCCACTCGGCAGAGCCTGCCTGGGGAAGGCAGCCGCGGAGGCTCGTGTCGAGGTGAGAGACACCATCGTTAGTACGTTTGTTACCCATGTTACAAAAACTGTTCTAGGCCGTCAGACCCCGATCTCAGCAACAGCCCGTGTTCTGCAGGTGGCTAGAGTTTGTTCGGAAAGCAGGGCTGGAAAGCCGGCAATGGCCCGGGGACCATGGTGTCCCCGTCTCCAGAGACCCCGGGAAGGCGCCCACACCCATGGCAACTGTGGAGAGGGCCAGGGTCCATAGGTGGCTCCCCTCGCCTTCGGTGAGAAAGATCCCAGGAGCAGGCTGTCCGGAGGGCAGCTTCAAGGCATTGATTCGTAACAAGACGTGTGTTGCTAAGCGTGGCACTATTTTAAAGTGAAAATGAAAATTGCAGTCACCATTGGAAGTCTCATCTTTGTTCCTGTGTCGCTGTGTGCCCCTTGAAACAGCGTCCTCTCCTCTGTCTTTCCCAGAGGAAGCCCTGCTCTCCGACCTCCCCCTTAGCCTCAGGTCACTCGGAGCCTCTTGCCAGAGACTTCTCTCCCTCTGGAGGGAGCTTTCAGAGGTTTGCATTCCACAGGTGGGGCACCGAGGCCCGGACAGGCGGCTGGGTCCACAGGAGGCCTGGTGGCTGAGCGGTGGGTCTGCAGGCAGAGCACGGCCGGCTAATCTGAGCTCTGCAGTGTCCCCACAGCAAGCCGTCTAGGACCTCGCCCAGCACGTAATTATTTAACTCAACCCTGACTGAGGGCTAGCCCCAGACCAGGCACTGGAAAAACAGTGGGAATAAAGAACAAGGTGGAATTAGAATGACCTGGCTTCAACTGGCACTAGGGAAGAAAATGGAGTGAAGAGTGAAGTACCTTCTAAAAATAAGGCAGACGTGATGGCTGCACCCTCACTGGGTGTACCCTCAGCACCGCAAGCAGTGCCCACGTTTCCTCCAGTGACGGGTGGTACGACCAGGCAGGAAGAAAGCCAGCGCAGGGAGGGCACACGTAGCCTGCCCTCTTGTCACACTAGGAGCGCCAGCAGCTTGAATGCAGCTTAAATGCAGCTTGCCCTCCCAGGACCCATTCTTCTGCTGGGCTGTGAGTACTAACCACTGCACTGCACGCGCTGAGAGGTGAACGGCCCAGAGCCAGCAGGAAAAGCACAAGTGTGGAGAAACCTGGCCTCGGCAGGCCCTCTGAACAACCAGGGGCTGGTCTCCGGGGGCACCTACACCAAGGGGGCCCCCCAGAAGGCCGGTGTGCCCCATGGGAGAGCCTGGTTGTAAGCCACTCCTCAGCTCTGATTTTTGTGTTTTCTGCAAAGTTAGCTGGAGGCTCTGTTAAGAGATGGCCGCAGGAAGGCCCTGATAAGTAGATGAGCTTAAATAAAACATGGATCTTAATGTGTCATGGCCCTGCAAGCGAGATGCTCTCAGGCCACCTCCCCTGTAGCTCAGCTAACAGCTGGACAGAGAGCAGGCCATACAGGAAGCAGACGTCTAGACTGCTGGGAACCACACCGCCTAGTTCAACAAAATGCAGAACTTCTGTACCTCCGGAAAGTCAAGCATCTGTTGTCACTAACTGGCCCCTTAGAGCACCCCAGGGAAACTGCCCCAGCAGCCTGAATTGTGCAGCGTCCACACCACACTGGGGACCTTCAACAGAGAAGAGGGGCAGACACTTTCCCTTTTTCCATCAGAGCTTAAAAACAAAACCAAGAACCAACTTATCACTGCTTCAAATCGTTCTGACACTCACACCCTGGCCCCCTCAGGCTGTCTGGACGTCCAGGCACCCCCTGCCCGCCCGATGGACGCACCCTTTCCGGGCGGCTCCTGGTTTTGAGCATTTGGCCACCGTCACCCTCACCAGTCCCCAGGGAGCCTCCGGTGTTCCTGACGCATCCTCTGGTCCCGAAGAAGCACCCAGTGTTCCGGAAAGCGGGTACTTTCCACCAGGGGCAGGTTGACCAGCACCCACTCAGACCAAGTGTGAGAGAAGACCCTCCTAACTGAACGGCCCGAAAGAACCAAGAAGGACATCGCTGAAAAGCAAGCCCATTCCACAACAAAGCAGCCAAGGCCGTGAGGCTCTGCTTCTGTTTTTGGTAAAACATGACACATGTTGGTATTTTCCCAAAGGCCCAGCCTCAGGTGGGAGGTCCTGGGAGCAAGGGCTCCAGACTCTGAGCCCGGGGAACAGCTAACCCCTCGGTGTGGGCTCCCACTGGCTTCCCACCCAGGTGAGGTTCCACAACTCACCTTCCCGCTTCCCAAGGTGGGGACAGTCCCCTGAAACAAAGCCCGTCCTATTGGTTCGTGCCTATTTAGAAGGGTTGCTGCGCCTGGCACTTCTCCACTTTGTCATTTAAACCCTGGGGCCACGCCTTGTGCGAGCCAGCGCCCTGTTTTAGCAACGAGGAAGTGGACACCGAGAGGTGAGACAAACACCCAAGGTCACAGAGTGAACAGTGCTGGGGCCAGGACTCAAATCCAGGTCTGTCTCCCACCAGAGGCCAAGCCTTCATCCCCACGGCTCCCCACAGGGTCACTAGGGACAGCCACTCTGTCCCTTCGCTGCTCCTACACGACTGGCTCAGCTGAATACATGGGCCCTGGACCGAGCCGCAAACATCAGGCCGGCAACGACCGTGTTTCCCCGAAAATGAGACCTCGCAGGACAACCAGCTCTAATGCGTCACATGGAACAAAAATTAATATAAGGCTGTATTATATTGTATTGTAGTTTGTATTGTATTGTATTTGTATTGCACTGTATTGTATTATTCCTGGTCTTCTATTATAGTAAAATAATACCAGGTCTTATACTCATTTTTGCTCCAAAAGACACATTAGAGCTGATTGTCCGGCTAGGTCTTATTTTCGGGGAAACAGGGTAGGTGATGTCACCTTCCTGGGCTAAGGTAGGCCTGCAAGGTCCCCTCTCTGATGACAGCACCAGGTGTCTATTAATTACAGAGACTCAGCTTGAAACTCACAAAATGAAGACCCATCACCGGGGCTTTCTCACAGTAGGGAGGTACATTTCCCTTTGGGGTCCCTCAGGATTTTGCAGCCCGCAGGACAAATCACCTGGGTGGTAAGTGTCCCTCACTGTGACCTGGCAGGCCCCCCGGGAAGAGGCAAACACAGCCTTCCACCCTTGGTAGTGAGACAGGCCCAGGGCCCACTCTGCGTCCTGCGGTCCTGCTGGTTGGCCCCTGGGGCCCTCAGGACCACAGAGACCGGGAGGCCACAACCCAGGCACGTCAGAGAACCCCACAGGATGGTGAGACCAGGAGCGCACAGTCCCCACTTCCAAGCCACTCTCAGGGACATGTGGCCACCTCCCAACGTGCCCTAAGACCCAACATGCACCCATGGCCCTGGCCGATAAGACACCTGGTCCAGGAAATGTCAGCCTGGCCGTTGATCTGTGCCCCGAAGAGGATTAACCCAGGACTCCACTGAAAAAGCCTTTCTAGGACCTTCCTTACAGGAAGCACCCCGGTGGTGGCCTCTGGCCAGGCAGGATTGCTGAGGCACTGGCCAGGCTCAGGCCTGGAAGCAGGAAGTGGGCCCCCCACTCCCACCAGGGGTGGCTTAAGAAGACTGAGCTGTGAGTAGCTCAGGGCGACGGGTGCAAGAAAACCAGGGCCCCCGTCACCAGCAGCATGGATGGGGGAGGAGGGGTGGCGGACAGGAACGGCAGACGACGACATGGACATCCCTTCTACACAGTCACTGGAGCGATGGCCAACTGTGAGGCCTCGTGGGAGGACGGCTGAGAAAAGCGAGTCCCTGTTGATCAGACCTCCCATACCAGGCGCCTTCCCAGAAGATACCTGGAGTGTGTGGGGTGTTTACCAGTCACCACATGTCCGTTTCCTTGGCTTTCAGAGACTGGAGGGTGGAGGTGTGTGCTACATCCTTCCGCAGAAGCTCTGGGCGATTTGGCCCAGCCTGGGACAGCTTTGCAGAGCAGCCTGAGAAAACCTGCCCCCGCCGCCTTCCTTCATTGCCGAGAAACACTTGTCATCTGGCTCATTAACGGGGCTGGATGAAATGCCAGCCAGGTGGGACACCATCCTCACAGGTGTGTGACCATCCCGGCACTGACAAACTCAGTTTTCTCTTAAAATTACGCTTTGCCACAAAACCCAGCAGAAACACCTAGGGCCACAAGCAAGGAACAAGAAGTGTGTCCTCCAAATCGAGCCTTTTCTGAGCGGCTGGCCGGCGTTCAGAGGGCCGCACCGCATGGTCTAGTCCCGCGCAGGCACAGGAATCTTAGTGTTGTGGCCCCGCCCCCGGTGGTGGTCACCCTCCACCAAAGCTGGGGGGGAGGGGGAGGAGATGGGCTATCAGGGCCCTGGAGCCTCAGGTACTTCCAGGAAGATGCCACCTGCCCACGGTGTGGGGATCGCCAGCGGAGGCTGTTGGGGTATTTCGTTTGAATGTTTCTCAAGTTCTACAAATGTGCCCATGGCAACAACAGAAGGAGATGTTTGAGAAAAATAAAATGAAATAAAGATGAGAAAAGAAAGAACGGATGCCAGCGGAACCTGGCAGAGGCAGGCACTGCACGCCCACTCGCCCGCCGCAGGCTGCTGGCGCTGTGTTCCCGGCCCCTGCGGGGCTGACGGGACTTCACAGGAACCCCAGGAACCGCAGTCAACCCACTCACAGCATGGACTCGCCCACCCCGACTGCCCTCCACGTGAACCTTTAGAGGGTCCTCGCACCCTGCAGGGCCTTCGGCACAGTCTGTGGGTGCAGAGCAGGGTTAACTGTTGGGGTCCTGCAGGGCCAGGCAGCAGCAGACAGCAGGGCGGGTGGCTGGCTGTCCATGACCCCAGAGCAGCTGGGGAACAAACCTGCCCTTTCAGGCTTGCCTCACCAAGGTCTGCTGGGGCCAAGGACGTGCCACCCGGAGAGCAGGCCTGCCCACGTATGCCTGGCACCCTCCTGGGCTGCTGCCTCACCCCTTGGAATCAGACGGACTGACGCCATTGGCACCCGAGGAATGGACAGCAAGCGCCCCTCCAGAAAGGTCCCTGAAGAGCCTGGCAGACCCACCAGCCTTATTTTTCTGTGTTTTCTGGGCCGAGGGCCCATAAACACAAAATACTGCCCTGCTTCTGGCTCCAGCAGCCACCACGGCCCACACGGAGACGGAAGAAGCCCAAGGCTTTCAGCTAACTCGGTTTTGCTTGTGGCCCTAAAACAAATAAGGAAAGTGACTCTTAAGGACCCTTTAACAGGCCCGCTGTCCGGTGGGCTGGTGGCCAAGCGTGCTGCCCTCGGGCCCCAGAGGAGCCAGGAAGCTGATTTTCCCAAGCGCAACAGCTGGTCGGACGTCCCCTCCCTGCTCTTTTCCTCTATAACTTTTTCTTAAAATCTAATGACTTCTGAAGTGTTCCAGGCTCAAAGCCCAGTTCACAGGAAAACACTAGAACCCATCACAAAGATGTATTCATTCCTTCAAATAAAAAAGCATCTAACAAAGTACCCAGTGGGGAAGCTGGTTAGGTGGAGAGTTCAGCTTTAAGTACTGTTGAAGGAGGGAGAACCGACTGGCACACGCTGGGCTGCTGGTGACAGCATTCACCTCTAGGCACAGCCCCCGTCGACTGAGCAGAATCGCCACTTTCCCTTGGACTTGGCGATCCCTCCCAAAGGGCTGGCCTAAGAGGCAGGCACCCGACAGGAAGTCACTGCCAGCTGCAGAAGCAGCCCAGCCCACCCAAACCTGACACGGAAGCTTAGCAACTTCGACTGGATGAAGCCCTGGTGAAAATTTGAACACAAATCAGAAGACAACAAGCTGGAAGCTGTCACCAGGCAGCTAAGCCTGTGAACAGGAAGGCACAGGTTGAGGCATGGGGTGGGGAGTAAGATAAGAAAGCAAACTGCAAACCCAGAATTGATGCTGCTGCTGTTTTGGACAGGTGGCAAGGACAGGAGAACTCCACCTCCCCACTGCCCAGAAAAAGCTTCTTCTGAACAGTGGGCTTGTCGGGCCCGTCTTGTGCACCACGTGAATTATTTAAGTGAGCTTGTTTCCCTTTTTACTTTGGTTGCTGGGAAGCTCCAAGTGAAATTTCCACCTGTCCTCGTGCACAGCACTGCAGGGAATGCTGTGTTCTGGCCTTAGCACCCAGCTCCATCTTTTCCTGCCCTTATTTCTCTGTCCACTCAATTTTACCCTTGT
The DNA here is from genome assembly GCF_057876585.1 of Rhinolophus sinicus. Taxonomy (NCBI): domain Eukaryota; kingdom Metazoa; phylum Chordata; class Mammalia; order Chiroptera; family Rhinolophidae; genus Rhinolophus; species Rhinolophus sinicus. Next base: position 5,823,743 of record NC_142515.1, on the reverse strand, counting down.
GAGTGTGTTAGAGCCATTCCTAATAGCTATGCTTAAATCCTCTTGGGACCAAAGAACATTTACATCCCATTTAATCATGCAGAAGAATTAATTTCCTTGACTTTCCCAGAAGGCAGCACAAGAGAGAGGAAAGGGGCTCGGCTCGGCAGCAGAGCAGCGTGGGTCCAAGTGCAGCACCGGCTGGGGACAGGAAAGCACCCACAAGTGCACAGCCACACGCAAAGCCTGGGCCAGCTTGTGGCGGGATGTGGTCCCTGGAGCCCCCTGGGAGGCCCATCGCGCCAACATCACGCTTAGGGAAGTGAGCCTCAGATTTTTCAGCTTAAAAGGGGAAATGCTCAGGTTTTTCCCAGGAATTCAGATGGGATAAACCTTGTCAAATTCTCCAGAATGGTGACAATCACTATTATTTATTGGGCTGCGCAGTGGTCACAACAAGCATTCTGCCTCACCTCACTGCTGATGGCAGAGAGTGAGCCCTGCATTCTCTCACGGTCGGCTGGCTCCCTCAACCCCAGTCCTGGGGGAGGGGCAAGAGGTGCCCCAGGGACAAGCTGGAGCCAGCTGCTGCCCCCAGTCCCACAGAGGCGACTGTTTCCATATGAAGTCAGTATTGATTCCCCACCGGCCCCACCAGCACTCCAGCCCTGGTGACGACTGGAATCCACGAGTCGGGGACAGTTTCTGCTGGCTTCCTTTCTGCTGGGGCCCAGCCCAAGGCCCTCACATATTCGTACAAACTCAGCACCAGGCTCTCCCTCACCCAGCATCCCTGTGTTCACGCAAGGAGTTAGTTGTTCCATTTGTGAACCCTTCCTGGGATCCGTTCTCAATGGTTCTCAGGAGAGCGTGTCCCTAGAATCGTCCGCCCTCTCTGTGGGGACGGCCGTTTACAGGTGGATTTTATGCTCCCCTATCCACCTGGCAGAGGCTGTTTTCACTCATACGCTGCACACTGCTGTTTGACTAAATTTAAGTGCCGTGGACTGTCTTTTTTCTTTTTTCTTTTACACGAAAAACAACTATTACTAGAAAGTCCTTTGTGCCAGCCAGCTTCAGAGGGGGTAACAGCAGCACATTCATTTAATTACCCTTAGGTTCTATCTTACTAACGTGGGCTAATCAGATATGGATGAAAAGTTTTGATTCTCTTCCATAAACTTAAAAAAAAAACCCCCCGTGTACCAGCAAGCGACCAGTGAGACTTCTTGCCTCGTATGCTCTTGAGGGCAAGAAGTCGGTTCCAACACCTGAACGTCTTCCCTGTGTTGCTTTTCCCTTAAAAAAACTGTCTATCTCTGTTAGAAGGCGAGTTGTCAAATGTAACATCTGCAGTGAGGCTCTGCCATTGGGCTGCCTCCTCCCCATCCAGCTCAGCCCCTTAAAAACAGAAGCAAGTGAGCTGGGACAGCTACACATCCACGTGCAGTGGGAAGCAGCTGGATCCCTCCCTACCTCAGTCCCATATCATATCAGGTCTGACAATTAAGCTCGTGAACTCATCCTAGAAAAACTGCTCCATACCTCATTGCTGAATATCACTAGGGTCATATTCCAACTACTCCCCTTGGGAAGCTGTGCACCGACACCAGCGCCCAGTCCACTCTTCAAAGCAACTTTGGAGCTGTTTTTCTGGAATGGCCATCAGAGCTGTCATCATATTACCCTTGATGTCCTGAATGTCATCAAAATGTCTTCCTTTCAATATTTCCTTTATCTTCGGGTAAAGAAAAAAGTCATTGGGGGCCAGATCAGGTGAGTAGGGAGGGTGTTCCAATACAGTTATTTGTTTACTGGCTAAAAACTCCCTCACAGACAGTGCCGTGTGAGCTGGTGCATTGTTGTGATGCAAGAGCCATGAATTGTTGGCGAAAAGTTCAGGTCGTCTAACTTTTTCACGCAGCCTTTTGCACTTCCAAATAGTAAACTTGGTTAACAAATTAATAATGAATAATCCCTCTAATATCAAAAAAGGTGAGCAACATCAGCGCAACAAGTTCGCAAACTTAATTGTCAGATCTTTGTATACAAAAATTGAACTCAAAATGGTTCAGAGACCTAAATGTAAGAGCTAACACCATAAAAACTCTTCGGAAGAAACAAGCATCAATCTTCATGACCCTGGATTATGTATGATGCAAAAAGCACAGTCAACCAAAGGAGGAAATAAATTGGACTCCATCAAAGCGAAAACTCTTGCGGTTCAAGGACATTATCAAGAACATGAAAAGACAACCAAGGATCGGGAGGAAATATTTGCATAAATCAGGTGTCTGATACCAAAAAGCCAGTAAGGACTTCCAGTCTTCCTTCCGAGGCTCAAGCCCACGGAAGACTCAGGTCACGCACCCTGGGCCATGAAGCTGAATGGGACTTGGAGAGCCCCAGTGTGGACACTGGTCACTCGAGAGCAAGGGTCATGTGAACAAGTAACGTGACGCTGGGGCCTGTCGGCGTCTCCTTTTTCTTGGGCAGACAAACCCACCAATTCTCACCCCGTCTGTGGGTTCGGCTTGGGCCTTTGTACTCCTCTGTGAACCTTCCAGAAAAATCTGACCTGCCCCGCTGAATGGGGCTGTTACCTCTTTTAAAGATTCTGGAGAGGCCACCATCTCTGGGGTTCGGGATGGGAAGACGTACTAACACACAACACTGAAGTCGTGTGTGATGGGCCACTTCCTGAAGGCAGGGACCGGAGAGGCCCGCAGGACAAGGCCCCCCTCTATGGGAACACCTTCCTAACCCAGAAGATGAAACACCCATCTAGAGGCAAGACGGCAGGGCCGACCTGAGCTGGACAGGGTCAGGCCCATCAGGCCACATGAAAAGGCGCTGGTGACAGGAACTGGGACAGAGCCACGTCAGCTCCATCTCCTCCAGGGAGAACACAGATCAATTCCTTTAAACTAAGTTGCAGGAAAGCACAGCAAAGACTAACCTCATTAACCAGCTTCTCCATGCCCCCACCTTTAGGCAGAAAACCCGCGATGAGCTCGCAGCCCTCCAAGGGGCCAGGCACCCCCTGCAGCTGTAAGGAGCGGGGGCTTCCCAGCCAGTCCAGCAGAGGACTGGGATTCAAACCCAAGTTCCCATGTGACTCCCCAGACCACATCCCTTGTTCGATCATGACACCGCTGCAGGGGGTGAGGGGTCTGAGCCGTGGGTAGCGTGCTGTACAAGAGCTGAGTTTACAGAAACTCCCAGATACCCCGTTTTGTGAAAGGCCCATTAAGCTTTACTGGGGCTCAGGTAGGCCTGGCAGAACAGCCCTCTGTCCCAACACAGACGGCAATACCACGTCCACACCCAAAAGGTCAGAGCAAGCTGCTTCCAGAGACGCAGAGCTGAGCCCCTGGAGTGCCCCACAGCCAAGGGTACTGCCTCCTGGCCTGAAAAGTGGCCAAGATACAATGAGGATGATAAAAGCACCATTTCAAAGGCTCTGGCCAAGGCCAAGCAGGGTTCATGACTTCAGTGCTCCACTTTTCTTCTTCTTGTGCTCACTGCATCCCCACAGTCCAGGAGGCAGGTTCAATTCCTACCCTACTTCGACAGACACGGAAACAGAAACAGAGAACTCAATACACTTGCCCAAAGACACACAGCACACTGTATACTTCTGAGTCATGCATTAAACTATCTTATGTTCCTGGGCTGAAATCATATTCCTGGCTGCATGGTTTTTCTAGGAGCCCAAGAAGGGAACCGAGAAACTCAAGGTCAGCCCAGTAAAACCAGCCACAGAACAGAACGTGACGCCAGGATCAGGCTATGAGTTTAGTCTGATAAGGAGGACATGACCAAAGTCCAAATTCTCCCGGGCACTGATGGATGAGAGACGGCCATTCCCACTCGGGGAAAACAGCAGAAGTCAACAGTGAGGGCTCGGAACAATGAAATCAATCCAGTGAGCGCCCAAAGCAGGCAGGCATCACGGGGGCCCTGACGGGGTGGGGCGCGGCCACAGCTGGGCTTTGCGTGCAGAGGACAGGAGCCGGTGGCTGCCCAGGACACACCCTGAATTCAGAGAACAACAAACCAAAGAGCGATGTCTGACTCCAAACGGCTCAGTGGCCAGCCCGGAAGACCAAGCACAAAAGCAAAACGAAGGCCTGTCGATTTTACTGACGTCGGATGGATGTGTTTCAGGTGTTTTCCTTGGAAAGGCAGAGCTGTCAGCACCTTGGCAACGCACAGCCCTTCCCCAGAGCTCCATCTGGAAGGCAGGCTCTGCCGAGAGAAGGAGTCCTGCTGGGGGCCCCCAGGGAAGTCCCCATCCTGTTCCATGAGGCTGGAACTCCGTGACCAAGGAAGTGTATGTCAGCAAGAAAAGCCGTGGAGATGCCCCAGGGCGCCAGGACCTTGCCAGCCCTGTAGGCCACGGCTTCTGCTCAGAGGTCTCCGTCCCCCGTGCTGGCTGGGGCAGTTGCTCTCGCCTTGCCCGGCCACAAGGCCTACAGTTGGGATGGTTGTTGTGGAGTCGATGCTCTGCCCCCAGCCTTCCCCGCCAGCTCACTCTCTCTCCTGAGAGTTGTTCTCCCAAGCGTGCCAGGCTCCCAAAGGGCCCCACGTGTGTCCCTAACCCAGCTGATACTTCATGTCTCAGTGAATTCCCCTCCCCCACCCCCATCCCAGGCTGCAGAGCCTCAAGACCAGGCTGGGGTCTCTCCACTTGTGACAAACATCTGGTTGCGGGCCCAGCACACGGCAGGGGCTTGGGCCGCAAGCACCCGCCCTCCCTACGCAGCTGGCAGTCGGTGTTCAGGAGCCGTGCCCTGGCTGGCAGCCCTGGAGAGCTTTCTTTACTTTGTGCACACATCTCCTTAGTCAGACTGCACAATCGTGACAAAGTAGGGCTCTTCAACAGAAAGGGTGGTGCTGTCACCGACTGCTCCACGAGGCCGACTCAGGGTCACGGTGCCCAGAACCCACCCTTCTTGGCTGCCTCTGCTCTGGGGCCGGAGGGCATCTTCCCCGGCCTCTCTCCAGCCTGCTGGTTTGGGGGGGGGGTCAGCCTCCTGAAGAAGCAGCACACGCAGCACAGAGCCTCACACAAAGCCCAGGACACGGGCAGGGCCCCCAGGTGTGTGTGGGCCCAAGAGGGACAGTCCTCTATTCTGATTCTGATGGGACTGAGTTGTCTCCTATTGCAGGAACCAGGTGTACACACAGCCACGTCCTTGGACACCAGTGACAATTTCAGCATATCAGTGCCATGCAGGTGACCAGTTCTGGGGACAGACAACACTGTGACAACCCTAGCCTCCCCCACAGCGCCAACATAAACGAACCATAGACACGTCCTGCCCTGCCCTGCAGTGTCCCCCAGTGACCAGATGGGGGTCAAAATTGCACTAATGAATCCAATTGCATTCAGGAAAAATGGCTGAAAGGAAAGGGAAAACCCCCCAGTCGCAAGTGGGCTGGGGCCGCATTTCTCACATTTGAAACTTTCAGCACTGGGGCTGCTCCAGGGCGAAGCACTTAGCAGCCTGTGCTCGGCTGTGTTTTGGGACAAAAATATGAAAATGGCTGCAGCACTGCTGCTTACATGACGCGCCTGCTCCATGTGTCACAGGGAGGATTCAGTGGCAGCAAATCCTTGGCTGTGGCCGACACCACGTGACATGGGGGAGGGGGCCTCGCCAGCTACAGCCAGTGCCGGAAGGTTCTGCAGCTTGTGCCACAGTCAACCAGGTCAGTGTGTGAGCGACAGCAGGTACTGTCACTGGCGTGGGTCTGACGTGTGGCCCCACTAATCCCGCTCTCACAGGGCTGGCGGGCTGTACCGGGTCCCTCCTCGCCAGGTCGCCCTGAACTGCCTGGTCAACAGACTAGCAAACAGGAGCCATTATTTATACCAAGAAAGCCAGTCAGGATGAAGCCGTTAGTTCATGAACCGAGACAAACAAACGGATGTTAAAATATCCAAAGTGGATAAAAGGAAAACCAGGCACTTACAACCAACCCATCCATGGTCAACACAGAAGTGGCCTCTCCGAAGGGAGAAAAGAGCGTCCACTTCCTCGGCACTCCCTGCCCCTCCAGGTGAGGGGGAAGGAAATGTGAGTTAGGCAAGACCTAAATGAAGATGCACTCATGCTGGTCGTGCCGCGAATGACCGAGGCAGAACTAGATTTAAAGATTGCCAGCTCCCATTTCAGCTTTGCTCAGCAGCCCAGGACAGGTGGGGCTGCTGGCTGAAGTTCGGGTTTCTAAACTGAAGGTCTGTGATGCTTTTCCTTAAATGTAAATACTACCCTTTCGGGGACAAAGGGGCAAAGGGACTCTCCAGGAGCATGAGAGTAGGTCCCAACAGATCCAAATCTGGCCGTGGATTCTATGAAGCCTGCCTCGTAAAACGCCACCAGCACAGGCTGAAAGTTGCCAGGAAGCTCAGCTCTGACCCCCTGGTCCCTGGCACACCGCTTTCAGGCAGGGTTATGACACACGGAAGGTACGAGAAGGAAAAGAGGAGGACAGCAGCCGCCGCGGGACAGATCATTTGACAGAGAAATTTATCTGCTGGCTGACTACCAACTGCAGACCTCCGTGGCCCTGCCTGGCTTGCTGCCACGCAAAGGGAACAAGTCAATATCCTTGGGTCCGCAAACCGTGTGCTAACCATCACTCACCGAACGTCCCCCCCCCCCACATCCAAATAACAGCGAATGTTTTTGTTAGCAGGCAGCGCAAAATTAACAGAAAAAGAAGGAAGTGAGGCAATTTACCAGGTCTTCCTTCAGCAAAACCTTTCCAGGACTTCAACGAGGAGATAATCTTTCTGTGATTATGACCAAACTCTCCTGTTGCTTAGCAACACATAATTAAGGAATATGTTTTCAGATCTGCTCTGCAAGCCCGGCCATTATCAGATGAAATTACTGGAACAACAAATGTCATCGCCATGCAAATTAGTGGGTTGCAAAGAAAGAATGTTTGACGGTGAGGGAGAAGACACAAACCCTCAGAAAAATGAGACGACTTTTCTCCTGCCACACATTGATTAAAAAAAATTTTTAAAAAAATCAAGTAAACTATATGACCAGACTTAAAAAAAGAAACCCATACAAGAGACAAAACCAGAACTTGTAGTGAGAGACACCAAGAAAAATCCAACCAGTCACTCAGTCTCCCTTTTGGAAATAAGAAAGTGTCTGGAGGTCAACTTGCAAAGCAAGAATCGCCGTTTCAGAATATTAGTAGTCAAATGATCACAGGCCCCACCAATATGCAGAGAAACCAAATGCAGTATCTCAGGGTTGCAACAGCAGGTTCTCAGGACCCACCCCAGATGTGTAAGGGGCATTTTCAAAAAGATACATTGTATTTCCACCATGATTTTCACGGCACTACCTCCACCCCATAATACTAGCTGTTCAGAAACAAAAGTCACTTAAAAAGGATTCAGTTTTTTAAATGTTGGGGAGGCAAGAGGGAAGAAAATGGATTTATAGCTTAAACTGTCAGTAAAGATTCCCGAGTTAGAATTTTTATTTTAACTGGTGCCCAGAGCACGTCCGCAGGACGTTTATCCACAACGCCCAAGGAAACACATGTAATAAATTATACTTGTCTCATGTTTTGATGGGAACCACCTAGGATCCTTCTCTATTTCCCCAACTTGGAAATATAATTCCCAACTATATTTTCCAATATGCCAGACTAAGTCTGTTTTTGAAACAGGAGGGTCTAAGGGATTTCAACATCTTGCTTTGTTTAACACAAGCCGTTTTTAGCTCCACAATGGTTAAGCCTGCCTCTGGTACCCTTTGGAGATGTGTTTCCACACTACAGCACAATTCTAATAGCAAGTGAATGATGCACTATTTATGGGAGGCACTGGGTAAATACCCCTGCATTCTCCAAGGCCACCCCTCGTGAGCTGATGGTTTCAGCGTGTTCTGGATGATTTCTGAGTTTCTCCCAGAAACAGAGTTGTGTTTCATCATTATAAAGGGAAATCCACAGAGCAACTTGACTCAACTAGAGAATCAGAGAAGGCCATGCCGTCCCAGTGGGTCAGTCTGATCTGAAAATCTGTTTCACCCAAGAGAACCCGTGTCAATTGGCTGGGCTGGGAGCTGGCCATGGTGTCTCGTTTGGCGGGCGGTGGTGCTGGTGGTGGTGCATGTGTGTGTGTCAGGGTGTGGGGCTGGTTGCTCCAGGCTCGGCCAGAGAGTAACAGGAATGGGAGGACCCACTGTCCTGTGCTCAAACCTCTGCCCCCACCGTCCCCCCAACATCCCAAGTGAGGAAGGAGGGAGGGGTGCATTACTTGGTTCCGGAGCAAGCATGGTAGACATGATGATGGGGGCCCCTGTCCGCCGGGCCACCTTCTGGTAGGGCGAGTGAGACACGTGGAGGTTCTGGCTGGCGGGCGGCAGGGCGGATGGCTCCACAGGGACACCGGGCTTCCGCAGGAGCTGGGGGCCGCCGTAGGGGCTGGGCAGGGGGGATGTGGCCATGCTCCGTTCCCGCTTCAGCAGTTCCATGGGTACCGTGTATGCTGTGGAGTAGGCTGTTCTGGGGCCTGGGTGCAGGGGCGTCCCAGGGCCTGGGTTAGTCAGGGCCATTCCAGCATGTGGGGGGTATGTGGGGCCCAGCCGTGCTGTCATGGCGCACGGGGTGGGAGAGCTGTACCCAGAGTTGGAGGGGAAGTGGGGGGCTTGGGCGCCCCCTGCAGGAGCAGAGTAGGTAGCCGCTGTCTCCAGGAGGTGCTGTGACGGTGCGCTGGAGGGGCGGCGAGCCAGGTCTCCAACGCGGGGTGACGCTGTCTGCAGGGGACCCACAGGCTGGGGCTGCAGAGAAGACAAGTTGCCGTGGAGCTCGCTTTGGTGGCTGAAGCTGCTGGAGCGTGTCCGGGGCAGGGGCCCCACCCGGCCCTGCCTCCGAAGCTGCATCTCAGTCCTGCAGCTGCTAGCCAGGCGGCTCAGGACGCGGGCCTGGCCCAGGTTGGGTGCGACGCACCTGATGTCCGCATCCTCCATGGTGGCCAGGACGGCCGGGGAGTCGAAGCCCTGCTGGAGCAGGGCCACCAGTGTGGCCTCCGCCACACCCTCAGCCCGAAGGAGGGCCAGGAATTCAGGCAGCACACTCCTCTTGCCAGCAGGTCCCTGGAAGGTGGACAGGTCAGCCTCACAATTCTCATAAGACACCTTGGAGGGGGCATGTTCCTGCCCATAGCCTTGATTCAGAGTGCCTGGGGCCACCCCTGGGCCGCCCTCGGAGGCTGCAGTCCCGTTGGGGTCCACAACCAGGCAGGTAGGGGCCGCCTGCCTGGCGGGGGCGGGATCCACAGGCCTCTCGCCTACATTGTTGTAGACCTGGCTGGAGGGGTAGGCGGGCACGTCGACCCCGTATCTGCCATCCGCCAGCTCCCCGGCATAGCGCACGGGTGACGGGGCCCTGCTCTGTGTCCGCTGCCCCGGAGCGATCATTTTACCTCCAGGATCCCGGTATAGGTGACCTGTGTCCTGCAGGGCAGGGGTCCGACCTTGCACTTGCTCCCATGTCATTCTGCTGCCAAGCACTCCATAGCCGGGCAGCGACCGGCTGACTCCAGGGTCCCGGTGGTGACGCAGCTCTCTGGGCACCCGAGAGGCTCCAGATGGGTCGCCGTAGTAATCCCGCGGCAGCAGGGCACCCCGGGCAGACAACACGGCCTGTCTGCTGTCGTAAAAGGTGAAGTCGGGGACGGAGTTCTTTCTTCCGGCCACCGAACTGTAGAAGGCCTCGCGGCAGAGATCGGGCGTGGGCTCATACCAGGGTCCCTCTCTGCCTCCATCTGTCAGGGAGCTGCTCCGGCCTGGAGCCTCCGCCATCTCCCAGGGGCCCTCGTACCACCCGGCAGCATCCCAGCTCTGAGAACGACCAATACTGACATGCCTGCTGGGCACCGGCATGGGAAGAAAACGACAGTGGCCCAGGCAGAGGCGGAGGCCTTTCTTTACAAATCTTCAGTTTCATACATCAAAAACGGACCGGCTGTATCCTAACCCTTCTGAGACGGCAGGAACAACCGACTGCGGGTTTCCTATTTCAAAGGACGGCCTAAATTATTAATCCTCGAAACCTTAGTAGACACAGCACAACACTCACGGTAACCTTGCATCGCTCCCCTATGGCAGCGGACAGGTCTTTCCCTTTCAGTCCCAGAAAGGAGGCTGCACCGAGCCTGCGGTCCCCGCCCCTGGTGCTCACATGGCCCTCAGCTGTCTCAGCCGTGCGAGGGGATTAGGAGCTAAATAAAACCCTGAAAGCTTTTGTTCCATGTGACATCTCTAGACGGATGAAGCCGCCGCGGCCCCATCCAGGCCTCCCGACCTGCGAGTGGGAATTATTTCACACGGAAGCTCTGACTTTTCACCCTGGTCCTCACCAGGCTGGCTTTCTGGGCAAGCACTGCCTCCCCCTCCCGAAGGGGCCTCACCCCATCCCCGCCTCCCACTGCCTAGAAGTGACAGAAGGGAATCAGAAGAAGACTGCTTTCATGTCAGTTCAATCTTAATCCACCCTGATGAAATGTTAATCCATTGCACACGGCTAAGAACACATTCAATGTGAACAGGCAGGCAGGATAAAAGGACAAACTCTCACACACTGTTCTAGAACATGAAGAGCCCCGAGAAGTGGGCCGGGTCTGCAGCCGATGCTTCGCCAACAATGAAATCTGGCGCTCAGATGACTCTTTGGTGAAGAATCAAATGAGTTACACTGCTCACGTCCAAATGGAACCTTGACCTTATTATCATAAAACACAGATTCCTTCGTACAGCCAGGGGGATTCATGCAGCCTCCACCTGTGCGTGGGATCCAGCATTCATCATTTTAAGGCTGAAACAGAGGTCAAGGACTAAATTTGAACATTATGAAGCAAAACAGGGAAGTGTCTGCATCTGAAGTGCGTCTTCCTTTAAATCTGCCGGAAAGGAGAATGTAATCCCAGCAGCCTCGGCGTGGCTCACATCTTGCAGACGGTTTTCCATATTCCCACGGATTAAGGTCTTACATAGCCCACTAGGGACGTAGGTCCAATAATGCAAGGAACAGCACTTATTTACATGAAGGACCACCCAAAGAGAAGCGTTGAGACAGTCCCTTAAACACACAGAGGGTCCCAGAGGAGCGACACCGCAGACGAACACAGCAGGCCCTGCCCCTCCAACGCAGGTTCCCGTGACTAAGGTTTCACCACACACACAAAAGCTGGTGACCGGGAAGCACAAAGGCTCTGTGCTGTCAGAACATTTCGAAATGAGATCATATGCGTATTTGATGCCATGAAACCTGGAAGTGTTTTGCCCCTCCCCCCCACGTCGCTCTCAATCTAAGATTCAACTGGAACCTTCAACTTAAACAGAAATATCAAAGAATAACTATGAGGGAAGAAAGTGAGTACAAATGCATTTCCAGGAACTGGAGGTACATGGCAATGAACGGGCAGTGTCCCACGCCATCTCCCCATGTCCTGACCAATCAAGACTTATCACACTGTGGGACAAACTCTTTAAACCAACACTATTCTCCAAAGAGTGCTTGGTCCCCCAAAACCAGAGGTCTGTAACCACCATTTGACTGCCCAGCCACCCCAGCCCATTATTTGAACTCTGTGGTCCCAGTTTCTCCCCCCAAATGTCAACAAGGCCTCAAGTTATCAGGGAGGCGGCAAAGAGACTCAAATCCTCTCCCAATCCCCCCACCTCCTAGGCTGCATGCAAAGAAAGAAAGAAAAAAGAAAAAAAGAACAAAAAAAAAGGAACAAGCCACACTAACAAACGTTGGGTTTCCATGTATAAAAGAAGCCTGCTGGCGCCAATTTCTGTAATTCCTCTGCTGGCACATTCACAATCACGGGCTGAAAGGCCCGGGCAGGGGAGACGAGGAAACAGGCCTGGCCACACACAAGACAATATTTACACGTCTCACCAACACAGCCCCAGGACGTGTTCACTTAGAAGATACATCAAAAAAGACAGGCAAACGTAACAGAACCCAAACTAAATGGAAACAGCACTATCTGGTTACAGCAGATTGTTTCCCGGCACCGCTGGGCTGCCAGGAGTGGCCGGGGAGCTGGCGGGTGGGCAGGCCCAGCTTCCGCGGGCCCTTGTTTTCTGGGCACAGTTCAGAAAGCGGGCAGAGCTTCCTCCCCTCAGGGAGGAGAGAGGGCTGGGACAGATAGGCAGTGTCACTCCTAAGAATGCGCATGAGAGATAGGCTTATGTGGACACAGCTTCGCCCGAGGAAAGACACTGACCTGGTAACTTTGGGCAGCTCCCAGCCCACACCTGCCTTGTTACCTCCCCTCTTCCAATCTTGGGTTTGTTGGTCAACAGGGACACTGTATGCCTCCCAGTGGGGATTCCGCCCCGTCACTGCCGGCCCTGCCATGTCTCCTTCCACCACTGGCCAGAGGATCTGGTCGGCCGGGCAGGAGGGACAGCAGCAGTGCCGACCCTTCAGAGGTGACCAGCAACGGACCACTTCTGACATCACGTTTTTCTTACACGGTGTTTAATACAGGGCTACAACATATGTTGAATGTCTATGTACCAAGCCCTGTTCGAGGAGCCCTGCCCATGAACGACTCAAGAGGCAGGTATGATTAGGTCACATCCCAGACGCTGAACAGGGAGAGTTTGGGGGCCTTGCCCAGGGCCACAGGGCACAGGACCCAGGTTAGATGCTAAAGCCAACCTCTTTAATAAAGTAATTCTGTTATTTTAAGATTTCCAAAACCTCAAAATATGAAATACTTCACTTATAAAATTAACTCCTTGAGTATCAAAAAGTAACTCCCTAAACAGACGACTGCTCCAACCCCTTCGAATGGGGTACAACTGGGCCCGTCAGAGCCAGGGCCCCCAGGCTTTAGTCCATGGAGGGCGACTGCCTGTGCTCAGTCCTACGCCATCATGCCATGTCCTTTACCTTCCTTAAAACAACAACAACAACAACAAAAGCTGAACAACATGTGGCATTAACGCTAAGAGACACCACTCGCGGTGCACACACGTCCCTTCAGAGGCGTGGGGACGAACAGTGAGAGCTGTCCCTGCAGAATCTTTTCGTAGTGGGGAAGCTTGTGGTGACTCACCCCGCTTCCGGATTTCTAGTTTTCAGTTCAAGTTCTCCAACAGAGGACTGTTTGGAAGGGCGTGCACCCAAGGGCTCTGAAGTAAAGCAGTAAATGGGTTTCTGAGAAGCCACCGGAGGTGTGTGCCAGGGGCAGGGCAGATAAGCTTCAGGGCGGCGTCCCCGGCAGAACCAGGAGGCCCGGCTTCTCCTTCCATCCCCTTCCAACCCTTTCTGCTTGGAGACCGCCCAAACTCACGCAGCCTTGGCTCTGCAACCCGCCAAATATTATGACAGATGTTTTCCTGCGTTCGGTAGAAACACCTGTAACTGGACTCACACTGTTCTCAACAGCCCGACCAGTTTTTGTTTTTTTAAAAGCACATTGCTGTTTTTTAGAAAAGGCTGCTTTTCTGAAAACCTCATGCGGACTAAATAAAGAGGGGACCAATTTCTGAAAGAGTAATGAGCCTCACAGACGTAGTTTTTTAATCCTGCGAAGAGCCTCACTACAGAAAATTATACAAAGTAAAATGCCATCTTCTGAAAAGCGAGACACAGTCCAAATTCTCTTGCAGAGAAAATAAACCTAAGATAAAGCTGACTATGTCAAGTCACCCGAACAGTGGCCGCAGCGTTATTATAAGTGACTTCCACCCACAGCCACTTCTTCAATTCCCTGTGCAACACAGAGAGCCGATTCACAATGCGGACACTTGAAAACGCTGAGCGACGGATCTAGACAGTTCCGGAAAAGCAGGGAACATCGAGGAGGGGATGACCACTGACCCCTCCAGGGAGCAGCCCTCAGGCTCCCATCAATACAAGGACCTGGAAAATCACCTGAAATGAATGAACTAGGAGTGCTGTTCGGGGCTCAAATGCTCACGTTTTTGGAAGGAAGGAAGGAAAGAAGGAAAAGGAAAAAGAAAAGGAAAGCTCGGGCATACGCAGTGGAACTGGCGAAGCTAAGGTCTGGACTCACATGAACGCCACTGGGTCTCACTGCTTGTCCCCTGACCGCTGTGTAGTTTCCCGCCCTCCTGGTGGCAATAAAGGCTTGCTCATTCTCAGGAGGAAGCCATGCCCAACTTTGGGACGTTGCTTGGCCAGCCTTCCCCGGTCCTCCTCCAGTCCTCGGGGCCATGAGACCAAGGCAGCTCTGAAAGTGCGGACGGAAATAAGAACCCCCCCCCCCCCCCGAGATGCCTCCCTGCGCCAGCTGAACCCAGGATGAAGCCACTGCCGTGCCCCCCTCCTCTGCCTCCTACAAGCGGCTTCTCCCACGGGGACATTGCTGAGGTTAGTGGGTTACACATTGTTTTCCGGCGGAGACGGCCAAAAATAGGCCTGAGTCCCACTTCCTACTTTTAAATGTGTACAGGCTGTGTTGGTTTATTGCTTGCTTCTGTCAAGTATTTTAGAATTTATGTTTTAAAACAGCTTTCTGCTTTTAAAATTTCTTTCCTTCTGTCCCTTCAGTATCCCCTCCACCAAAGTAACTCACTTGGATAATCTAAACCAGAGTTGGGACAAAACCCCATGTCCACTGGTGCAAGAGCAAACGTGTGGCAGGCGGCAGGGTTTTAAGGCAGGCTTCGTGTAAATGACATGAGCACAAAGGGAAAATTAGCAGAACTGTCCACACATCAATTTGCTCATCAAACGCCCCAGGTTGCATGTTGCGTGCTCCCAATTTCTGCGCCTGGAGCATGGAGGCAACCCTCCAAAGGAGACCCAAGCCCTGAGGTGGAGCTTTGCGACCGACCCACCGACAGACTGACTGACTGACCAACCCTTTTAAGATCAGCGGCGCTAAAACAGGCCCAGCAATCTCGTAACTCAAGATTTAGCCATTTTATGGGAGAACAAGGCTTGCACGTGGCTCCTGACTCGTCGACTTCTAGACTAGATTCTAAAATGAAAGCCATGTTATGAAAATTAGGTTTGATTCCCACTGCTTATGGGGTAAAAAGTCCACTCTTTTACGGCATGTTTTAAATGTGCCACTGAAGCAGAAAGTGTTAGCTGGGACCCCAGTGTGGACTCAGGGCCCGTGCAAGTCACGGAACATCTGCCGTGAGGGGCTGAGCGAGTCCTTCCCAGCACCTGACACAGGTGCTCCCTTCCCGCCCCATGAAAACCTCCAACAGCGGCTCTTCCTGTAAAGTCTCAGCTTCTCAGAGACCCGCCTACTCACCCCAACGTGCCACCCCCACATCCCATCACACTCATGTCTGATGTCTGTTCATCTGTCCTGAGTTCAGAATATTCCAGAATTCCTTCTTCTCACCTTTGTTTGGGATGCTCCCATCATTTCCATCTACCAGTGTGTCCGGCTCAAATAACAAACCTCCAGGAAGCTTCCTCAACTCAGTGTCACCCTGTCCCTGGTCCCAAGAAATCTGTCACCTATCAAGGTGGGAACACCATCGAAATAATCCAGGGAACGCAACAGTCTGCAGAGACAGCCTGTGGTTTTCTCACTCCAGGCAACGGAGCCCTGTCCCTGCTGACCTGTTCTTCTTCCACCCACTGCCTGCTCCTTTGTTTGACACTGGGTTTTAAAGTGACCTGCCAAATACGACCCTGTGTGGGGCTTCATGGCGACAGCTGGTCTTTGCGCTTGAGGAGTGTGGAGTGCGACGGAGAAAAATGAGGGAGTGGTGTGTACGGTCCCCAGAAAGTCCCACCCATGACCAGGCCTCTGAACCCACGCCCAGCGAAGCACAAGCACCTCACACGTGCAAGGGCCAGTGGCACAGGGACAGTAAGGTAAGAACAGGGGCACGCACAGCCCCTCCAACGCTGCTTTGGCCCGTGATGGCACAGGAAGAAGATGGGCTGCACGACACGGGACCCATTACCCACTGGCTTGCCAGAGTCTGTTTCCCCCAGTGCAGGGCATGAGTGGGCAGGGAAGGACCCTCCTGGCACTCCCAACCAGGGGCTGGGAAACCAGCACGACGGATGGTCCAGCTCCTCCCATGACTGGTAACACAGCAAGAGGGACAGGAAGTGTGGAGACCGCCGCAGCCAGGAGCACGTCAGTACACAGACCTCGTTGCCCTCCCAGCTGGTAGTGCTGAGCCAAGGTCTTGCCTGGACCTGGAAGGGGAGCTCGAGTCTCCGAGAGCCACCCGAGTCCTCTCTGCAGACAAAGAGAGCACAGCAGGGAGCCGAGCGTTATTGGCAAGACCGTCCATCAACGTCCCGGCCACTCATCAGAGAGCGGTTTGATGCACGAAGTACAAATCAATCAGAATCGGCAGCATTATTTCACAGTGCGTCACTCACAGGAGAAGAGAGAGGGCAAGAAGCCAGCGGCTTCACAGTCACCCCAATACTTGTAGTTAGGCTGGACAGTGTGGGGGGTGCCCAGGCCCAGGGACCCCCGACGTTGTGTGGGGCACTGTCCGCAGGCCTACGACTCCCCAAAGCCAGACGGCTGTGCTGCCTTGGACGGACTCCGACGAAGGAGCCTGGGCCTGGAGGCATCGGAAGCCCGGCTCCTGTGAAGCCGCACAGGCCTGAAGGCAGACACCCTTTCCTCAAAGGTGCAGGGGCCAAGACGCAACGCAGCAAGAGCACCGCAGGCTGGGGAGCTCCGATCTCCAAACACGGACAGAGACGGGGTGCTGCCAACCTGGGGGAGAGGGTGAGCCACTGTGGTGGGGCGGGGCTGGGGGGACAGCAAGGGCAATAGCCACAGCACGAAACCAAGACAGGACCCCCCCCCCACTCCGGCCCTGACCACACACCTCACCCCCAGCCCCACAGCGGAAATGCTGCGATGCTGACACTGCTCTCAGAACCATGGTGAGTTTATAGAAATCTGCCAAGTGCAGTTAGAGCCCATCAGCGAATCGACAAGTGCAAAGAGAAGCTTAAGTCTGCATTTTAAGGATGATTAACAACAGAGAATTAATAAACCATTCAATCTGACTGTCATCTGCAGAAAGGGAGGGTCTGCAGTTCCAAATTTATTCTAAAACCATGGCCAAGGAAGGCGAAACGTGGAATTTTATCCCTTGCAAGTAACTTCTACAAAGCTTTGACGTGACCGTTCTCCCTTCCTTTACTGCTCTTCTACCCAAGCACCACATTTCCCCAGTATATTCATTTACACTATGGAAGTCTTGTCTAGTTGACTATTGTGTATTTACATAACTAATGTAATTATCACTAATCACATAATTACTGGAAATGTGGATAATTGCCTGATCCAAACATATAATTATAATGTATAGCAACATTATGAATCCCATTTTAAAAATCCACGTTTTGGGGCTATTCAGAGATATTACAAATGACTGCAGACTACTTATAGATGGCAGGCTTCAACATGGTTTCTTTATATAGTGTTCTAAAAAACAAAATAAGGAGGGATTTTATATTGCTTTTTTTTAAAGAGAGATAAAGCCAAATAGCATAATAAATAGCAGACTCTGGCCCAGTCTGCAGACGACGCTCTTCCTATGGGAAATACAGGTCAACCCGTCCGCGCTGTGGGCTCCGATGGGTATGAGCTGGGCGCACCACCTCGGAGACCTAGAAGCTCTCAGACGTCTTTGCTTCTGGAACTTTCTGGAAAGGGCCACGAAGGAACTTTCTTGGTGGAACATTCCACTGAGACGTATTGTCACCACGACAAGCTCAACACCACCAGAGAAAAAGTCTGCTTCTACCTCATCCCTGTAGTAGGTTCTCTGACACGTCTTGTGCTCGGTGGGAAAGTGGACGTACAACAAGATTCCCCGAGTTTATACTGTCTGTGCACAAAACACACCAACTGGTGTCCACTTACCCCGCGTCCATCCAACCCGCCCATCATTCTCGGTCTCAGGAGAACATCCCAGTGTAAAGAATGTTGAATAGGACTGTTTATTTAAGAAGAGCTTCGTATCATATTTCTTTATTTTCTTTTTCCTCCTGCAGAGGACAGGAAAGGTCCTCTCCTGCGTTATGTTATGAAGGGGGCTTATCACAGCTCAGCTGATATAATCCTTGGGACCATTTTTCCACGTACGTAAGACATTCGAACAAAATGAAGTAAAATGAAATCTCTACTTTTTTCCACATTATATTCTCAACAGCCACAGGAAAGGATGATGTTTAGTGATTTATTCCACCATAACCCACAATAAGATGCTCTAACAAAAAGTCATCAGCAAAGCCATTGTGGTGTATTACAGCTCTACAAACCCAGGGCTTTTCTGAGTTACTTTTGCAACGCTGAGCGATAGCAAGTGCTCTTCTCTGACCAACAAATATTTGGGGCAAGTCAAACCAGCTCTGCCACGATGTAGCAACGTGTTAAAATTCTGATTGGTGCAATTCACAAATGCAATGTCAATTATGCCAACAAACAAACTAAGCAGAGGGGAAAACCAAGACCTAAGATTATACATCAAAAAGGGGAGCCTGCACTCTGGCTCTGACTGGTCTTATTAGCAGACCCTGCTCCAAAATAATTCTCACACAACAGCACTCTAGGATGGTTTGATATTAGGCATCGAGAAAGAGCCAAGAACAAATTACACACATGAAAATAGAAGGGTTGCTTTAAAAAAAAAATTAAAATCTGGCTTTTAAGTCGGCTTGTGAGACCATTATTCCAACTGATTTGGATGGCATCCCAAAGCCTTTGGCTGGTGAGAAAAGCAAAGCTACACTCTGTACTGTGTTTAACTCTTGAGCAGAAAAGTCCCCAGGGGTTGAAGGCGTCGCCCGAGTCCGATTCTGAGCAGACAAAGAGGACCGGAGCTCCACCCCATCTTCCCTGGGCTCCGAGGTGCAAGAGGAGCAAGAGGACGTTGGGACCCTGTGGGCTGGTGTGGAAGGTCTCAGGGAGGAAGGGGCTGGGCCTCGGAAGGCAGGTAGGGATTCTGGAAGCAGTTCCTGTGCAAAGATGATGCTCAGATTCCAGGCTGGCTGGGCTGGAGCAAAAGGGTCCATTCAAGAGAAGGAGGGGGAGGAGAGTGGGACCATGGAGTGTGTCAGAAGGCTTGCCTGGCATGGGACCCCACAGCCAGGGCTTCGCAGGGGCTGTGCAGCAGGCGGGAGGGAAGAATAGGAAAGAGTTTGTGTTCCTAGAGACCAAGAACAGGAAGACAGAGGTCCTACACGCCCAGCGCATCTCCAGGGCCATGCAGCTCCACGCTTGTAATCATCAAATCAGGAACAATGATACAGGGAGTCCTACAGATGGGGCGTGGGCCACTGGTGGGAAGGGGAGAGTTGTCGGTGGACTTCCACAGAGAAAATTCAAGTGCAGCTAGTTCACAGCCAGGCATGCGGATAGCTGAGCCCTTCAGGAAGAAATAACCAAATAAAGAACAGGAGATTGCCTGGGGTCCTGGGCACACCTGGCAAATGGGCACCACCTGTCCCGACCTACAGAAGGTGCTAAATCAGCGTGTAAATGCAAGAAGCGCCATACTCATTATGGCAGTTATGCTTATTAAACAAATGTTTGTGATCAGGAGTTTTAAGTTACACCTGAGTAACTAATTCCGGGTGTCTGTATGAAAAATACATTTACTGCTACCGTCTCAGGAACACTATTCCTGCGTAAAGGTGATACTCAAAGTTCTGTTATAAAAAATGGGTGGGCGTGAACCATGCTTGGGAGAGTGGGTCTGAAACACTGTGCAGCCCTGGCAATACAGAGGAAAAGTCACTGGTCCTTCAATTCCATTCTCTCCTCCAAAGTGGTTCCTCTCGATAAATACTGGGGTGGAGTCAGCCCCCGATACTAAGCTTGGAATGTTGATCCACTAGGGTTTTTTGGAACAGGGGAGTCCATAACCCAAAATGAAGCCCTTTTAGTTACCCTTTCCACTGCAGAGTAAAAGTAAGTTTGAAAACTTCCCCACACAAGCTGAACCCAGATGATGGGACGTTGTACAAACCAACCGGCCTGGGCGCTTTCACGATGTCAATGCTTTCCAAAGTCAGAAAGGCCAGGGAATTATTTGGGATTAAGGTGACAAACTAAATGCAATGTGTATCCGTCGGAGGTTTCTGCATTAGGCAAAAAAAAGAAAAAAAACCCTGCTAAAAATGGGTACACAGGGGAAATGGGAATATGCAGTCTGTATTAATAATATTGATCGTAACGAGGTGCAGCTCCCTCGGGGGTGATTATGGTGTTATGTTTATGTGGGAAAGGACCTTAAAGGGGACACATGCCACAGGTACTTCCGAGGAGATCGCTGCACCTACAACCTTCTTTCAGGGGGTTCTGGAAAAGCCCATCCATCCATCCATCCATCCCTCCCTCCCTCCACCCACACATCTCTATGTAGCTACAGAAAGCAAGCAAGTGTGTGTCCATTGTACTATTCTTTCTGTATGTTTGAAAAATTTTTAAATGTTTCCTTAAATCCTGAAGTGCTAACCCCCTTCCCCTGCAGCACAGCCCAGGACCGTGGGGGGCAGCCAGGGTCTCTTCTTGCAGCTCGAAGCTCTCGCAGGCTGTGCCGTCACACAGGAGAGCACGGCTTTGATTACCCACCCCACGTGGCATGAGCCACATCTACTTAAAGAACAAACAACTCCATATGGGCAGCTTGTGGGACACACATTCCTGTCCCCAAATTAGCGGGCCAACCAGTGTGCCAGCACATGCAGGGGCCTCGAGGAGGCTCCCTCCGTCACCTCTGTGACAAATCCTGCCGTGAAGCCACCAGGCCACGCTGAGCCACACGAGCCCAGCCCGGCAGCACCGGGGCCCGCAGGCGCTCAAAGCCCAGGTCCCCTCGCTCTGGATTTCTTACCACTCCCTAATTAGGAGAGGATGGTGCTTAATCAACATTTTAGAGTGTTGTCCCCAGGTTTCCATTAGATTTTAATTATGTTTATTTTCCCTTTCATGAATAAAACACTTCCAGACATTTTCAAAGATACCAGGAATGTGAACACAACACAAGGGGCAACACTGGGCTCCTCAGGAATGGTCCTGGAATTCACCCTTGTAAATACCGTAATTCGAAACAGAGCAAGCCCGGAAACTTCAGGAAGTAAAAACAAGATGGTCCTAATATACAGCGTCTTTCATATGCAAAATGATCTTAGGTAAGTGGAAAAAATGGGCCTTGGTTGGGGCCTACTCCCCTCCCCAGCTTTCCTCCTAGCCCCACCCCTACCCCGGAAGCCAGGCCTCGTCCTCCGTGAAGGTCAGGCCTATGGACCATGAGGCCAGGGCACTGGCAGAGGTGCCTGACAGTGAGGCCTTGGCTGGCGGGTGCAGGTGTGGTACAGTCTGAAAAGGGAACCAGTTCCCGCCAGGCGAGCGGGTCACGGACTCCAGGGCGAGGCTCCGCGTCTGGTTAAAAACCGCCCATCACGCTGGCTCTTACCTTCACAAATTCTGTCCAATCGCTGTCGCTTGACTTTGTGCTTATCCACAAGGGCCATTCTTTATCGAACTTTGCAACTCTCTGATTCAAAAGGCAAAGCGGTCCTCTAAGAACTTAGGGGAACTCGCAGGAGTCTGCGGGCATTACGCCACTATGAACCCTGAAACAAGGAGAAAAGAATCCTTACTCTCTGGACACCCTGGGGGCACAGGACACAGGTCATTCAGGGCTTTGCTGCCACTTTCTACAAGGGGACCTGCCATCTGGCCACTTGCTGAACTCCCTCAAACACTGGGAGATGGAGTTGCTCCAAGTCCATTGTCCCAATCGCCTGCCTGTCTTGTAACAGGAGGCAAGTGAACACGACCAAGACGGTTGTCATTTGTTTCTGCAAGCGCTAAATGGCAGCATCTGGATCTCTTGCTTTTAACTTCAGGGCTGTAAACACCAATTACCAACCAACCTGAATCGTAACAATTTGTACTCCACTGCCAGAGACCAAGCCACGAGGGCCAGCGGGGCCAGCGGGGAGCGGGTCTCAGGTGCACCTGGAGAAGGACACAGACATGCAGCGGGGGCTACAGGAGAGCTCGCTCGGGTCTTCCACCAGGTGGCTTACGGAACTTTCCAAACTGGCCCTCGGGGGTCAGGAGTCAGAGCCACTGCACAGCACAACACAAACCCCGGCCCCACGGCGGGAGAGCGGGGGCAGGAAGCCAGCCACACACCACCTAACCAACGTGTGCCCAGTGCCGCCTTCCTGAGCCTTCCTTGCATGTAGAGGGAGCCACAGATGGCATCGGCAAGGGCGGTGTCCAGGCCACTGTCCCACACCCATGGTGCTTCAGGCAAATAGCGGAGGCAGAAGAGGAAGAGAGGGAGGGGCTCCCTTTGGGTTGGGGTATATGGGACTCTCCAGAGGGAAACCCAAATGCCACCTGAGGATGGGGCGTGGCTATTCGCTGGTTTGTGGAGACAGTCCAGGGCTGTGTGTTGTGGGACCTGCCCCCATTTCCTGCTCATCCGATGTACCAGCCGAGGCCACAAAGCATTACCTGCAACCCCCAATGTCCTAGCTTTTGACTCATTGCTGCAGTCTTATTGTAACACACACACACACACACACACACACACACACACACACACACACACATCCTCAGTTATCCAGCAAAAGGGGGGGAGTGGGAGACAACAGTGAGGCTCCAGGGTTAATAATGTGGCCTGTTGTGTCGAGTCATCAATTATGCAAAACGATGGGAGTTGCGCCATCACAGGTCAGAATGCAGGTCTGACTATGGAAAGGGGGGTGATTTCCTGGTAGTTAATGGCTCATTTCCCAGCAATGAGGCTGAAAAAGGACCCCAAAGATTTATGGCCAATAATTACGTGACTTTCTTTAAATGTGGTAGGCAAAAGCACAATTTCTAATCACATCAATAATTAATGCAACATTCAAGAGATACCAAACCCTTTCCAAACCTGGGAAGTCCCCGCACCTGGAATGCCCATTCTGGATGAGTGAAAGGAAGGTCATCCTAAAGCCAGCTGGGTCACCACCTGGAAGATCTGGGCGGACGGAGGTGTCGCGGGCATAGTTTTTAAATTCTGGTTTTGCTTTTGCTGGACTTTATGACAGGCAACCATGCAAAGGGCCGCGTGACAGGCCGGGGGTTCCTATGTCCGGCCAACTTGAGCAGAGAGTAACAGAGAGAGGGGCAGGGCCTCTGGACCCGGGCATTTGTGCCTGAGACCAAGGAGATGGGTCCAGAGCTTGGCTGGCAGTTTCCATTTGCTCAGGTCCTGAGCTCTGATAACCAAACTGCAGCGTGGCCCCCTCTGGACTGCAGTGAAGCCAGACCCCCACCTCAGCTGCCTCATCAGAGGGGTGAGAGAATTAATTAGTTAATATTTGTGAAGTGCCTTAGAGATGAAAAATGACAGCATTATCATCGAAGGCAAGATGGGTTTCACACCCTCCTCCAATTCCCGGGTGAGGCGTAATCATTCTTTTTGCTTTCCTTTGAATTTTAATTTGTATAATTAGATGGCTTCCTGAAAAATTGATAACTAGAATCTCAATTTCGCAATCAAAGGAAATCAAGCATCAGCTTACACAAATTGTCTGTGTCCTATTATTTAAAAAGACTTTTTAAAAAAAAGCAACTGACTTCGGTGTCTGGCGTTTTGGGAGGTCGGGGGGGGGGGGATACTCTCTGTGGCGGGCCCTTCTGTAGGGCCCCCTCCAGCGGTGGCACCCACCCGTGTCTCAGACTGCCATGTGGACAGTGAATTCAAAGTCACAAGACCACCAGGCTGAGTCTGGTCTGGACTCGATGGCAGTGATCACCGATTCATGGATTTTAATCCCCCCACTGCCCCCACACACAATATCTCTTTTGAAGTAAGAATGTATAAAATGTGACATTTGCATCCTCCGAAGGAGCAAGCTCTTTACAAGGACGTAATCAACATAACGCTCTTCCAGATGACAGGGACAGGCCCTCCTCAGAGCCGGGCTGCGAGCAGCGGGTCTCGGGCTGCCGTCCACGCGGGGAATGCCAACACCTCACACCCACACCCACCTGGGCTCCCCCGGCAGTGCCTGCTACGAAAGCCAACCCCTGCCTGAGTCTCCACTCAGAAACCATGAACTTTGCTTGCACTGAATTTATCACCTCCATCACCAACTGACACCATCTAGTCAATGTTTAACCACAAATAAAGACAAACATGGGGAGAAAAAAGGGGGAATGTGTTACATTCTCCCACTTTTGTTGAAATTGTAATCCGTCAAACCACGGTAGTGGGTGGTGGGAAGACAGTTCGAGAACCTACTTGTGAATGACTGTGGATAAGCAAGTGCCATGCCTGTAGGATAGGGGTCATGCTACTTGGGTCCCAACACGGTGGTGAGGACCACATGGGAACGTGCATATGAAAGGGAGCAGAAGACACCACCTCACAATGTGTCACTTTGGCCTGTGGATTATTTTGAGCTGAAGGCAAGCAAGACCCAGCAGGTTCAGGAAAAACTCCTACCTCTCCCTTCATTACGGATCAAATTTAGATAGAGGGCCTGGCCCAGAAAGAGCTATTACCAGAGATAACCTTTTATACGGAAGACCTATCTGTACGGCGGGGCAAACATCTGCTCTTCTTAGCATCCTGAGAATCACCCTCCTGCCCTCGGAAGCCCCAGGCCCCTGTCCCTTCCTTAGCTGAGGGTGGCACATAAGCCTCCACTGCCCGACTGGCCCTTGTGTCTTTGGGGCTCCCATCTGTATGAAATTTGTTTGTTTCCTCCCATTAACCTGTCTTATGTCAATTTAATCATTAGACCAGTGAAAAGAACCTAGAAAAAGGGAAATTTTTCCTCCCCAACACGTGATCACGTTTGATGCGGAACAGCAGGCTTCGAGAATCTCCCTTTGGTGAGCCCCCCAACCCCCCCACCCCGGGCACAAACCCCACCATAGACTGTCCTTCCCTCTGGCTTAGGCTTGGAGGTAACCTCAGCGAAACTCAGGAAAGGTCAAAGACAAGTCAGGTCTTTCCATAAATAGGAACAGTACACCAACGCCAAACCTTACAAAACAAAACAAAACAAAACAAAACAAAACACAACAAAACAAACACACCGTGTTCTCTCTGAAGAGAAATCACAGGACCAACCACAGACAGGTCTGTGTTTTATTAGCTTGAGATGAGTTTGGTATCCGAGAATAATTCAACGTGTCTCAGAAGAGGAAAAATGCCTGGACAGAAAGCCACTTGGAGATTCTTGTTGTTCTATTAGAACCAAGCTACAGGCATGGCAGGTTTGCCCCATGTGGGTTTCAAAGGGAAACATGAGATTTAAGAAAAGAGGGAACAAAAAGGAAGAAAAACACTTCCCTTTTGCAACCACTTGCTTGGATTACCAAACACAAACAGAAACACTCAAAGGTGAGGGCAAGAGAAATGGGGTTTCCCCTCTTCCAACAAGGTCCAAAACCCGGGCACATTAGTTTTTACTCAACAGGACCATTAGCAGCTTTGCCTGCAGGGATCAAACCGTCAGAGCACACCTCGACCTCACCACTGCACCTTCTTAAAAATCTCAAATAGGTTTTTAAGATTCCCCCCGTTTCTTTATTCTAGTTCCTAGACTTCATAAAGATTGGGCAGATGAAGAAATTTACAGCAAGTAATTGATGTCTTTCAAAAGCAAAAAAAAAAAAATTCATCTAAAATGAATTAAACGTGATGACTCAAGCCTTCAATTCTTTCAAGGAAATCCACTTAAACATTATGTTAACAGAGAGAGACCAAGGTTCATGACGTACTAACGAATTAATTCTTCTCTCAGTTAAGCAAGCACTGCCAGTTCTCCAGGGAAGCCCTGGAGTCCTCAGAATGCACCTCATTGTTAAACCTGCAAGGGGGTAGGTGTGAAGTTTGTGGGGTTCAGATGCAACACAGAAGGCTCCTGGCCGGCCTGGCTGCACCAGGCACAGGGTCTTCCCCCTTCTGAGCCCGGGACCCCTACATGGTCGACACCACTCCCGAGGTCTCCTGCACCACAGACTGTAAGGCTCCCCGATGTGTCAACAGGCTCGTTCACCAACCTGTGAGTGACAAAGCAGGGTGGCACCCTGTCCAGGCTAAGGGGACACAGCGAGTAGCTGCTGGCACAGGCAGGGCTCTGCGGGTGGGGTGCCATGCAGCATATCTCCAAGGTCAGGGGGTTTTCAGTGCCTGGCGAATGCTGGCCTGCCGATGACCACTACCCAGAAAATCCCCTCTGACTCTCGTCCCAAATAAAGCCACAGGCCTTTGGGCTACTTCAAAAGAACCTGTTCCAGAATCTTCAGAAGCCAAACAGGAACAACAAATTCCTTTCTTAGAAGATAGCTGCGAGGGATCCTCTGAACAGGTGATCTGGGTTTTGTTTTGTAAATTGTACCTACAGAATCAAATTAAAATCTAGATACAACAAAATACATATTCTACAAGCATCAGGGGTCAGTGGGGAGAACGCTGGCCTATGCTTTGGCCAAAGAGTCAATATAACACCATCATCATAATAAAATCGTCAGAACTGTACTTTAAGGAAGAAAATGAAACTTCGGGGGAATGCAGCTTTTGTGGGAAATGAGCTAACGGAAGTCAATTTTGTAAAAGCCCCAAAGCTCCTACTGCTCCTTATTTCCTCAGTAGCTTTGGGCACGTTTGGTCTTTTGGGCAAGGTGAGACACATTCTTCAGACGTCAAGTAGCACAAAAAGCTGTACAGGGAAGTCTCCCACCCCCCACCCCCACTAACTGGCAGGACCCTTCAATACACACTGAAGCCTCACTCTGGTTCCTGGAGCCCGTCCTGTCCATCATTCGGCAAGTCCTGGGAGCAGAACTGCTTGTTTCCCCAGGGATGTCCAGGAGCCCAACCCTAGGGTGGCAAGGTCACACCCTCGTCACATGCCCTCAATCTGTTCCACGGACCCCACCCTCGGAGCTTCCTGGGCTGATGCAACACGGTGTCCCAGACAGACGCACACAGATAGTTCAAGTGTGGTTAGCACAGGTCCACTGCGCTTTTCCAACACCCGGAGGCCAGGCGTGAATCCTTGTGCGTTGGGGTTGTTAGCACACAAAGTATGTCTCCTGGTGTTAAATGCCAAACTGAGAATTCTAAATATTTCCTCTGCTAAAAGCGATCATCAGGCACAGGGGACCTGGGCACAAACGACTCATGGTTTTCCTAAATGACTGTTTTATTTGTGTTGTAACGAAAATTCAGTGTTGGGTCTTCTGATGCCGAAGAAAACGAGACACTGCTGTGTTGAGAATCTTCACACATTTTTGAAGCACTTGACTTACAAATATGCTTTAGAAATAAATGTCATAGTTTTAATAAAGTTTCCTTTAAAAATAAAAACAAAAACGATAAAGGCAAACAAACTTTCATTCAAATTAAGAGGTGTAAACAACAGCTTTCATTCCCAGTGGGTTGCGACTGACGCATCATAGAAAAATGGGTTAATGTCTCTTTTCCCAATTTTCTGACCCTTTCGTCTCCTTTGGCAAAATAATTCTGATCTGCACGGGGCGATGGGGAGTAGCCACGTCAAGTCCTAGGCGGACAGAGGAAGTTCCACCCTGACCCCACACTCCTCTGTTGTCACAGACAGAATGCAAGTAATCTTTGTAGGATGTTTACATCTGAGCGAGTAGAAGGGAACACCATTCAGAGAAGTATCTAGAACATCGGAAAGTTCTCATAAAATGACTGCAGGAAGACTTCCACCATGGTGAGGTCCCTCCAGGGCCCCAAAGATGACCGAGGGTGATGTCTGCAGCTGCGGTAGAGCTGTGCAGCCACACGCACTTGCTGTGGTCCCGAGCGGGGTAAACGCATGGGTAACTGGTGGTCACGAAGGGCTTAGACCTGGGGACTCAGGCAAGGCAGGAGCCACCAGCCGACAGCTACCTGGAGGTTATATGACAAACTTGTGCTAAACTTGAAAATACGTAGCCTATGGAATGGGGTGTGTGTGTGTGTGTGTGTGTGTGGGGGGGTGACAGCGAAGATTTAGCATTTTTAAGGCAACTTTGGGTTAATTTGGCTTATTCCAATATCTATGAATCGAGCTGTATTTAAATGTCTAATAAAGACAATTAAAAGAATTAGCTGGTTATCAAATAGCAACGATAGGATCTTAAATTTTAAAAAAAAAATCTTAATGTTAGCTTTTGAGGACGTCTGCCTCTTGATTCCCCGCCACTGGGAGGTCCTGAATCACCACCTTCCTCAGGGGACACAGCTGCTCTGCTGCCCTTGTGAGATCCCAGCCCGTTTGTTTCCTGACATGGTTCAGCCTGAAATCCCCGTGCCAGAGCACACTGGCAAAGCTAGTGTGAAGCTGACCTCCTGCTGCAGCCCTTCTGGGGAGCAGGCCCACCCAGAGGCCTGGTGCCCAGCGATGGCGCCCTTAGGCCAGCAGAGGGCACTGCACACCCTGCTCGGCCTTCACCAGGCTGCAAAGACAGCTGCTTTGCCAGGACTGGGCTTGTTCATTTCCATCCCAATTTGGACTCTGCAAGAAGCTGGAGCAAGAGAGACCAGAGGCCCAGAGGAAAGGTCTGAGAGGGTTGCAGGATGACACACTGCATTTCCCCTCAACCTCAGGATGCAAAAGGGACAGATACCTCCAATTACGGATAAGTTTGGGCTTTAGGAACATGACCTGTCAGGGGAAAGGGGGTGCAGCGGTGGCCCTGCCCATTGTATGCATTTCCTGGTGGCAGCTGAGGTTTGCCCTCTCGGGGCTGAGTGAGCTGAAATTCGGGCCATGGAGAGGTGGGTCTTGCAGCAGGGAGGTTCCCTGCCCTGCGTTGGGGTCCCTGACCCAGGAAGGGCCATGGGCCACCTTGCAGGGTGATTTTCCATTAGGCTTGTGCTTCTTGTTTAAAAATACATCAACGCAGAACGAGCCACAGCGATGAAAAATGAGAACAACTTGGCAGAGATGTAATTTATAAGGGAAGAACTGAGGTGGGACTGGGCAAAGGCCGGCAGGCTTTCCATCACAAACCACAGCTTCTGGGGCACCACACCCCCGATAAACTGGCGGCGGCTCCATTCTCCTTACCCTCCGGGATGTGTGCTGGGAAACTGGGGTGACCTCAGAATAGATAACTGTTTTCAGGAGACACTCATTTGGAAAGCGAGGTGGGAAAAAGTGGATTTTTCCCAATCTCCCCAGGGACTGGTTCTGGCCAGCAGTGCCAGCCTGGAGGCAGGGCCTTCCCTCTGGGCCCCTTATCCTGGACCTTGCACCTTTGTGGCTGCTGCCCTCCGACTGCCAGGCTGACCACAGCAGACGGGCAGCTGACCGCTCTGGTATTTTCTGATCACCGAGTCCTAAAAAGCCGACACGCTGACTCACACACACACACACACATGTGCACACACATGAACACTCACACACACGCGCGCGCACGCGCACACACACTCTCACACACGTGCACACACTCTCACACACACACACTCACACACACATGGTACATCAGCTCCCTCCCCACACCTCAGGGCTCCCCAGCGGTTCAGGCTGGAAAAGGAAAGGAGGGGCTGGTTTAGTCCACTGGTGCTGAAGTCCCCCCCCATTGGCAGGGACACAGGTCCTGCCAATCCCTACAGCTCACACCCGTACCACCATTTCAAAGCCAAGTTTGCCATAAAAGATGCCACTGGGCCACACGGCTTACTTGTGGCCCGACTCGGCAGGCGATGCCTTTGGAAGGACCCCCACACAGAGATGCCAGGCCGTCCACCTTCCCCAGGAAGCCTCAGGGATGAGTCTCTCTCTGCCCTTCTTGCTTGGCTTCTGACATCACAAGCCCCTCTCCACCTGGTTCCAAAACCACTTTAGGTGGGACTCACTCCGATGTCTTGGAGGAGGGTCCTCTGTACAGCCCACTTCAGCGTGGACAACCCAGCAAGACACGTGGGCTACCTGGTGGCCAAGGAGAGGCTGAGAGAGACCAGCAAGCACAGCCCAGGTAGAGGCTGACAACAAGGGACCTTCAAGCTGGTCTGATAAAAGTTATCACTGCGAATGATGGATGCCGGCGGCTCTTTGTCCCTTTTTAGAAAGCCAGTGTCTGGAAAAATTATCTCAAACGGTAGGAAGAGCTCACCCCAAACCCACGCACCTGCCTGAAGGAGTAGGGACCCAGCTCCCAAGTTAAGTGCCGGACGGACCACAGGTGGCCAGCTGAGGACCAAACCAGATTCCTGAGCAAACCTGGTCACACCCTACAGCCCAGCCGATGTGGCAGGAGAGCCAGCTGACCACGTGCACAGCTCAATGCATCAGTTTCTGCATCGAGGGGCCAACACTTAGGGCTTGTCATAGACAGGAGTGTCCACGTGCCTGGGCTGGCCCATCCTTTATTTCAAATGAGGTGCTGCTTGCACAAAGGCAGACACTCAGGAACACCAACTCAGGCCTCACCAACGGAGCACTCAGTTTGTTTTACGCTGACAGACTTTCCTCATCTGGGTCTTTACAAATACCTAAATTCCATCGTCCTGTTTCTCTACAAGGAAAGCCCCTGGGCTGGAGCTGCGGAGACACCGGTGAGCCCACACAGTGCCTCATGCAGGAGTTTTACAGAAACGGCAAGCAGGAGTCGGACACCCCTAACTCTGGAAGTCTTCTGATGGAAGAGCAGTTCTTCCCAGACCTTATCTTTCCAACCTGAGTCATCAAAAGGGAAATCTGAATGTTATATGTAGCTATTTAACAACATGAAATAAAACAGCTTGCAGCGAATTCATTTCACTTAACACAGTTTTAAGGTGGAGGATGGTGAGTGTCATGCAAACCCCAGGGGAGGTGGGCTTTGTTTGTATCTATGACTAACCACAGGGAGGGTGGCCGCACTGTCACAGGGAGGGTAGCTGCACTGTCAGATGGGGGCCGAGAAGTGAGTGACACTCCTGTGACACATAAATCCATCTCCGCTGAGCACACGTGAGAAGAGAAGAAGGGAGTGGCTGAAGAGCTCCTTGTGTTTTCATGTTTTAGGGAATTCCTGGGGTTTTCTTGAATTATTTGACATATTTTACAGTGGCCTCCAGGTCTTCGGGGGACAAGCGATGCCATTTTTATATTCATTGCAGGCCAGAATGTTCTGAGTTATGGCTAAAACACCCCTTGGTGCCGAGAGGTAGCTGGGATGGGGGGAGAGGAGGCAGAAACGCTTCCCATGAGAATTTTCCAGAGGTGGGAATCCTTGTCATGACGAACCGGGTCCTTCAGGAGCAGGGCAAACGTTGGGAGGTTAGGATGGATGGGGTGCAGGTAACCCCATCACCTGTTAGCTATTACAGCTCACCATGTGCTAATGCCCAAGGATCCGAATTTTACATGAAATCCTATTAAAGAACCCTTGACAAGGTGATGGCCGTTAAAAATCTGCTCTGAGCTTATTTATAGGGATGCTGCACCCAGGGGAGCCCCCGCCAGACGAAGAACAGACGGGAAGGAGCCTCCGCTCCGAGCAGGCAGGATTATCTGGACACGACGTTGATGTCTCTGGACCAGACACCACGTGAGGATGGCAGGAGACGACGTTCCAGGGAAAGGCGGGCTCTCGAGCGCCCCTCCTTGCAGGGCTGTGTCCTGCCTTAGCCAGACCCCACCGCACAGAGATGCGCTCACGGTTAACATAAGGAACACCCCAAAGGGCGTAACACACTTTCAACTAAAAGCCCACTGTCACCCCGGGTATAACTGCCTTCTAGCGATTAAGGTATGCCTCCCCCCCCAAATTCTGTGGCAGTCCTAAGCCCCAGCACCCCAGTGACCTTTCTGGAGACAGGATCCTTATAGAGGTAATCCAGTTAAACTGGGGTCACTAGGGTGCGCCCTAATCCACGATGACAATACGAAAAGGGAAAATTTGGACACAGTTATGGACAAAGACCATGTGAAGACACAGGGAGAAGAGCGCCATCTGCTAAAGAGAGGCTGGGATAGGTCCTCCCCTCGCAGCCCTGGGAGGAAACAAAGCCCGACACCCCGACCTTAGACTTCCGGCCTCCAGAAGGGGGTGACAGGAAGTGTCTGCTGTTTAAACCACTCAAGTTGGTGGTACTTTGTGATGGCAGCCTGGCAAACGCATCCGTGCCTACGCATGACACTGGGGATGACTGTCCCCAAGAAACTGCTCTGGGACCTTGCACCAATGATGCTTAGGGAAGCTCAGAACCACCTGGTGGGAAGCCTGGCTGTGGGGAAGGGGTGGCCCTTACAGGGCGTGATCCTGGATGTATCAGAGAGCCAAGTCAGCCCCAGGCCCAGGCAGGAAAACTCAACCAACACAGACGTGTGTGCCCCAGGGCTATGCCAGGCAATCAGAAAGGGCCCGCTGGTGAGCAAGGGGCTGTGAGCCCAGCAGCCAAGATCCTACGTGAGGACCTTCCTCTGTGTTTTCAAGGCAGATACACAAAAAGAAAGAAGTCTAAACGCACTCTCCTTTACACTGTGTCCTGCTCCCCAAATCTGGGAATTCGTTGTTTTGAACACACAACCACTGTGTCGTCTGTGTTAACACTGGGTAGATTTCTCCACCCGACTCCAAGGGGTAGGGAGAAGGGTGGCCCCACACACCAGCCCCCTTTCCTCAGTCAGGCGGCATTAGCTGCAAGCTGCTTTGTTATCTGACAGCAAACAGATGAGGAGGCTGTGCCTGAACGTCCTGAGTGACAACTGTCTATGTGGGCCAGACACCGTTACGGGTCTGGGTTCCACACAGTGAGGAGATGCGTTTCTGCTCCAAGGCAGGGATCCTGGACGCAAGCTGGACACTGCGACTCCAGTCACCTCCATTACTTTGGCCTTGGGGTAGCCTGTCCTTGGGAAATTCTGAACGGAAGCCATTTCTGACAGTAAAAGCATTCTCCCTGGCCTACCCTCAGTTATTCTCTTGGAACCAAAGTGTGACTACACACATCACAGCATGCAATCGCTGACCCCAAATATTTCTTCAAAATCAAGAACTTCCGAATAAATTCAAGCACAATGAATGATACCGTTTCCCCAAAAATAAGACTTAGGCAGACCATCAGCTCTAACGTGTCCTTTGGAGCAAAAATTAATGTAAGACCCGGTCTTATATTAATTTTTGCTCCAAAGGACACGTTAGAGCTGATGGTCTGGCTAGGTCTTATTTTCGGAGAAACACAGTACCACTGCAACCATCACTGACTCTCAGAGGAGGTGGGGGGGTGACTCCAGGTTTCTGGGGTCCAGCTGTGACTTAGCGTCTCAAGGGCTGGGGCTCCCTCACCTCCACGCACTGGATCCCCTGTGCTGTTGGCACTCAGACGTGGCCAGCAAACAGAGTAGATTCAAGATAACCCTCTTCCATCCTTTGAATTGCAACCGCCCCTCCCATCGTCAAACAGATATCAAGAGGACATTGGCAATGGGCTCAGGATACGTGTGGTCCTCTGCACACATGGTGGCCTCAGCCCTCCTGGGCATCACCCAACAGGACAGAAGAAGGGGCATGTCTGTGTGTGTGTGTGTGTGTGTGTGTGTCCATTGAGAACAAAGAAGGCCTCTGCCTCTCGAGGTGACTTCCTCAGGCTCACCCAGGACTGGGACCACAGCCCGCCCCTCCCAGGTCTATCGACGCTGCAACCAGCTCCAGATCCTGAGGCCTTTGGAGAAGCAAAGGATTCATCTCATAAGGGGAGACCGGGGCAAAGGAATGAGGCTGGCGTGCATTGGTTTTTTGCCAAGTCTGAGGTCAGACGCCTCTGGGCTCAGAGACAGCACTTCAGGTGAGGGCTGGGTGAGCATCTCACATTTCTGGGGAAGGGGAGCTCTCATGCCACCCACCTCCCAGGGTCTCTACTTGCCCTAGGCCTAGACTGGGGTTAGCCTAGGGGCCAGAGGGGGAAGGAGGGTCTGCACATTTGGGAGGCGAGGACTTCACACAGAGAAGAGACACTCTTCCCAACTCACACTAACAGGGAGCCAAAAGGCTGCCCTGTCTGTGGGGTGGGGGCACCGGCCAGCAACACGAGGGACCAGGTCTCCATGACCTGTCCAGCTTCCCAGGGAGCGTCCAGACCCAGCATCCCAGTGACGTGTCAGCTCCCTACTGCAGCCCGCTGGTGGCAGTGGGGTGCCCACGGTACATGCCTATGGAACATGGGGGAGGGGTTGTGAATTGTCAGGGGTCCAAGGAGGATTTGCAGAACCATGGCCCTTCCCCTAAGAGACCTATAATCTTCCCTCCTCTGCTTGATGCGGATTTCCTCCTGGCCGAGGAAGCCAGAACAAGAATCAGGACCTCAGGGCCCCCAGTGATCCCACGCCTGGTATTCAAGCTGTGTAATCTCTGCTTTTCACAAACAAGACAGGTGTTGGGGTGTCACCACTGAGATTACACTGTGTTGGGAATCCTCTCTCACTCACTTTCTCAGGGCAAGCCAGCTGCAGGGTTGTGAGATGCAGTATGGAGAGGTCCACCTGGCAAGGAACTGAGGGTGGCCTCTGATCAACGGCCATTGAGGAACCGAATTGAATAGCAAGAGGCCCTGGAAAAGGACAGTGCCCCAGGCAAGCCTTCAGATGAGTCAGCAACCCCTGCTGACAGCTTGACTGAAACATGAGAAACCCTTGTCAGCCAGGGCCCCCAGCTATGCAGCTGTGGACTGTGGGCTCCTGACCTGAGGAAGCCCTGAGATAAGGTTCCATTATTCTGAGGCTCTAAGTTTTGATGTAATTTGTCACACAGGCAACGAATGCAGGGAATGCAGATTCCCCCGCTATCTGAAAGCAGACTGTTCCTATGAAGTCTTTCATAAGCTGAAATAGTGTAAAGAGAAGAAACAATTACCACCAGTTTATACAGAAAAATATTTGAGCATTCCCAGACCCCAAAAGTAACCTACCGAATCACACCAAACGACACATAAAACCTAAAATAACACTAACATATAGGAAAAGCAGTGCCACTCTGTCTGCTTGGGCGTTAGCCGTCTCTGTAATGGAGGCTGCAAAACAAACACTGACCGCTATTTTCACTCTTTGCCTTTTTTGGTAAAAGCGAAAATCCTCTTCAGATTTCTTTCGATTTTTGAAAGCAGGTACGAATGTAGGTCTTTTCGCAAAAGCGAAGTAAGTAGCGTAATATGAACTTTTGAAAAGCGGGGGCCATCTGCACAACCCTTTACTCAATCTATCAAATTTACTATGGTCACTGAAATGGTACAGTTCAACAGGAAAGATAAAAACAAGAATACATTTGTACTCCAACGGCACCAAGTTTATATTACCTATAGGACAGAGAATGCTAACAGAAAGCCACCCAAGTGCTATAAATCCTTAGCTGCCCACACTGACACGAGGCCTGGGGTATATCCAGTTCTGTAAACTCCTGGGGAAACGCTACCCTCCACACATCAGCAGGCCCACAGGCCCAGAGGATGGAAAGTCGGCTGGGATTTTCACTTACCCCAGACGCTTAAAATAAATTCCTGGGCTATGCTCAACACACACAGACTTAACTAAGGCACCCCGGGGTCTTCACTCTGACTCACACACGCCCATAAATCTGGGGACATTAAAAAAATCTATTGGAGACCAGGCCCCACATTAAGAATGCTGCCTTCTGGGCCCCCCTCGCACGGTAATTCACTGGATAAACAGCCCTCTCGCTTTCTTCTGCTTAGAAGTGGTTCTTGAACTGCAGCTACTATTAAAGCTGAGCTCTCGGCATCAGAGAAGAAAGGATGCAGGTGACATGAAAGGCAGTCGGCTAAGAGTTCAGAGCGTAGGTGCAGCCCATTCCTGTGGCGTGAAACGGCAGACGGGGGCTCTGACATGCCAGCAATCCCCACCCTGAACCCCAGGGCACAAGTGGCCTGGAGTGTAGCTGCGCGCGAGCGCACACGCGCACACATACACACGCACACACACATACATGCACGCACACACACACATGCATACACACGTGCACACACACACACACATGTGCACACACATACACATACGCACACACACATACATATGCACACACATATGCACACACACATACACGCACACACATACGCACACACAGATGCACACATCCTTTTGCAACCTGACGGTTTCTTGGAACCACGGCATTTGTGGAACATTCTGAGTCTTGAGAAGTCAGGAAATCCAAACTGCTGCCCTCACAGCACCTGAGACTCTGCACCTCCAGGCCACTCCCAGCAGCTGCACGGAGGCTTCACTGGTGCAAAAATCTGGAAGCCCCGGAGCCAGCTTCAGCCACACCAGCCAGGCTGAAGATGTGACAGCTACATCTCATTCAGCCCCAGTCCCTGAGCCACAACGAACATCCCCAAAGGCGGAGCTTGTCAGACCTCAGGGAGGGGACACCCGCCAGACCTGAGAGGGGACACCAGCATACGTGGGCCAAGACACAGACCAGCAAAACAGAGAGAGGAAAACTGGCCTGGAAACTCATCGAGAAAATAAAGTCCAGGTAGAACCATCTCCAGCCATTGCAGGGGCTCCCTCTGAGGGGCGGGACGAGGGGGAGTTCTCAACACACCGCTGGCTCCTCATTGGCTGGCATGCTTTCTACCCACATGTATGACTTTATCAACAGGCAGCACTTGCAGCGTGACCGCATGTGGTAGGCACTGTTGTTGTACCTCACCCAACACATACACAAGCAACCCGCAAACATTCTGCCGAATCCAATACATGAGGCGTCTACACTGCGGAGAACACCACCAGCACAATCGCCCAGCTGTTATCACACCTGTGCAGGTGAGGCTTTGGGCGAGTCCCCAGCATGCCAGGTGCTCACAGGACAACCCTCACCCCACACACTTTTCAGAA
The DNA here is from genome assembly GCF_057876585.1 of Rhinolophus sinicus. Taxonomy (NCBI): domain Eukaryota; kingdom Metazoa; phylum Chordata; class Mammalia; order Chiroptera; family Rhinolophidae; genus Rhinolophus; species Rhinolophus sinicus. Next base: position 5,786,906 of record NC_142515.1, on the reverse strand, counting down.
GAGTGAGCCCCAAGGATGTCCAAATCCTTTAAGGTAAGGTCACAACCCAGAGCTCTGAGGGGTCAGGGACGATGGCTCAAACCTCACTCCCCCCAGTAATCTGCTAGCCCCCCAGCGATACGTCATACTCTGTGTGTTAGTGTCACATAAAGGCTCAAATACCAACACCATCTTCCTGCCTTCAGAATAGATACAGCACCTGGTCAGGTGGCAGTCTGCTCTCTTAGATAAGGGATGTCAGCTATAGAAACTTCTGTAGGCTTAGGACCTTCACCTCAGTCACTCCCATGCCATCGACTTGTACAGGTCACACCCATGACCCCCAATGCTTGACGAACTATGATCATGGCACATATCCACACGCAATGCTTACGGATTCTGGAAGGTTCTCTCACAGCAACTGCTGTGAGTCTCCATTACACCTTCCGTGGAAGCCACAGCTTTGTTCCTGGGGCGCAGCTTTGAGTTGTGGGTCCACCTGGCTCTGGGGTGGGCTTACCTCCCCCTACCAGGTCCAGGGGGCAAAAGAGAGTTGGGCAGAAACAGGAGGCAGTTCTCAGAGGGGAACTCAGGAAGGGTTAAACGGGTTTCGAGAAACAAAACTTATGAAAATGGCCTCGATACAATTTGATGAGGTCAGCGAGTAGAGAGAGGCCTAATGACACTTGTAAGAAAAAACATCTGTCGGTGTCGAAAGGTCGGCAGGAAGTGAGTGGGATTTATGCGGCTCTGATTGGCCAGGCCAATACTCCTAGAAAGAGACACACATGGCTTAACTTAGCCCAGAGGAACAACAAAAAACCCCTTTCAATTGTCCTCCGAGCAGCCCCCGCCTCCCTCTAAGCAAGAGGCCACGCTCTGAGCTGTGAAATCCGTCTGGGACCCTGCCTGGCAATTAGCGCTTTGTTCATTCACTGATCAGCCACCAAAGCTAAAACACTCCTGAATGAGCAGCCTTTGGGGAATCTCGCTGCGTGCGCTCGGCTCTCTGGGCTACGAAATCTCCAGTTTGACTTTTTGGTTGGAAAACAACTCGGGTCACTTGAAATGGCAATAAATCCATCACCACAAAAACCAAAACAAGAGGTTTCTTTGGAAAAACAGGAAGTCCTGGTACATAACATGGCTTAAAAATAGGGCCAAGTTCATTTGTTGACAAAACCCCAGCCTCCAAAGCCCGTTGGCCCAATTAGTCCGAGATCCAACTTACCTTTTAATCCTCCGTCAGGAACCCATCCGGTTCCCTCGGGCCACAGGCTGGCCTGGTCTTTGTCAGAGCTGACACAGGTCACAGGGCCGGAGCCTGGCCAGGCTTGGACTGCTTCCTGTCCACACGCCCCAAGCAGAGTCTCCAGAGAAGCCAGCCCCCAGCACTGCCGCTGCAGGAATCAGGCCTGGTGCTTTGCATAAACTGGGGGCCATTGCAGGCTTCTCATCGGAATCCCGGAAAACCTGGAGGCCTTCTGGAATTAGTGTTCGTTCTTCATTGACGGCTCCAGAGTTCTTTACTGAAGCGCCGAATGTTGGGTTGAACTCCGACTGTTACTTGAACTTACTAACCCCTGTACAGCGGGCAGAGCAGGGCGCGGCTTCACCCTCTTCTGAAAGAATGAGTCTCTTTCTTCCTCTAGACCAGGCGGGAAAGCAGCCAGGAATTTACTGCTTCCATTCTCAGACCCAAAGGTTCCCACTTTAAAGAACACAGGCACAAAAAAACGCCCCAAGAAATGTGACAGAAAGTTCTTCGGCCGACAGATAAAGCTATCCCTGCGCACGAAGCAAAGCCTGCATGTGTACCCACAGCACTGTCTCATAAGGGGTATGCCACCCCTCATGCCAGCCCTTCCCCACTCATTTCTGCCACTTCCTTACTAACCACCAGGCACCAGGAGGGCGGTGTTACCACAGCATAGCATGAGTGTGCCTCATAATTATTCCCTTGTTAACACGTGAAACCACACGATGCATCTAGACCAGGGGTGTCCAAACTGCGGCCCGCAGTCCATTGTTAATTGGCCTGCAGCAAATTCCAAAAATATATTTAGTTTACTTAAATAAACCAGGTGAGGCAATACGTACTTCACCTCGAGTGAGTGGCCCGGCTGTTTGTGTATTTTACCGCATATGGCCCTTGGTAAAAAATGTTGAAAAAACTTTGGACAACCCTGATCTAGAGAGACATCAGAGACTCGGAGTCAGCCAAATTCTTAGAGACACCACCACCACCAAACTCCACATTCCATGTCCGTAGGGCCACTGTCACAATGCAAAGCATTTCTTCCCTGCCACCCGGGAAGGCAGGAGGTTTCTGCCCGTCACAGCCTGTGTAGTGAGCTAAGTAACTCTCCCATGCAGCTGCTAACCCAAAGGGGAATTGAACAAAAAGTCCAGGCTTAAGGAGAAAATGCGAGTTGTTTCAGGATGCTGGTGTGTTGTGTTGGTTCCGAGAGGGGGAATCAGCTGCTGCTGCTGCTGCTACACGAAGACTAAGAGGCAATTTCATGTCCGAAATGAAAATGAAAATTCAGGTGTGTGGACAACTATGACAACGTGAGGAAACAGAATACGTAACTTTGACAAATATCACATTTTAGATAAAATTTAGCTTGGGCGCAGACCTGCCACCACTGATCCTCCCGGACTCACAGCTGTCCCGGACAAGGCCAGCTGCTCCAGGAAACTGTCCACAGTGCGCACGTCACGTGGTCGTGCTGCCCTCAGGAGCAACCTTCCAAGGACACCAACACTGGAGCGAACCCCGAGCGGCCGGCCTGCCCCGTCTGCAGGGCAGAGGCTTCCGGGGCCTGGAGAGGGGCCTCCAGCCTATGTCTGGGCTCATCGGGCACTGGGCAGCTGGAGAGCCAGGAAGGGTGCGTTTGGGAGTCTGTGTGGACCTAGGTTTGCTGCTGTTCTGGGGGAGACATGTGGGATGAACTGTGGTTCAGGACTGACCTGGAGGCCGTGGCCCCTCTGAACACACTCCCCTGGCCCACACCTACCAGGGGCCAAAGGCAAAGAGGCCCCTGCACGTCACGGAGGGGCTGTCGTACGGTGGCCGCTGCCAACTGCTTACTGAAGTCATTCTATCGAAGAGTGAATATAAAGAATCTGGACGTATGTGAGTGTGTGGCTGGCGGACGCACACACACGCCACACAGCCATTTATTTTCAGGCACTGTGCCCTGTTTTTACAGCCCACCGAAACTCTGCCAAGGGGATCCACAAAGGGGAACAAGAGGGCGGCAGCCACTCTGGCCACCGCGGCTTCACACCTTCGCGACAGATGCGATCGCGGCTTAACTGTTTGCCGCCATGCCTCAGAGACAGAGATCATCAAATAAGTCATCTGAACTTATTTCAGTTCAAGTCCTTTTTCCTTTATTTTTATTAAAGAAAAGGTCTCGAGTGACTTTTAAATAGAAATGAAATTTTCTTACTCACCACGACTGGTTGTGATATTCCACACCCCTCTGCTGAGTGTGTGTGTGTGTGTGTGTGTGTTTGTGAGAGAGAGAGAGAGAGAGAGAGAGAGAGAGAGAGAGAGAGAGAGAGAGAGAGAGAGAAAGTGCTCACCTACAACACTGGTTCTGAACAAGTGACCAGCTTGAAACTGTTGTAGAAGGAAGTGGTGAAGTTCAGGCCCCAGAAGTGAAAGTTCTGGAGCCTCGATCCGCCTGCAGGACGTGCAGGGCAGTCTCACAGAGGGGGACCGAGTGCATCCTGTGTGGGCAGAACCACAGCCGAGGAGGGCGACGACGCATAGGGGGTTTCAGGTGGACAAAGAAGTTTCTCACAGTCAAGGAAAGGCTCCCCCACGCCCCCCTGGAGAGACCCCACCCTCATCCTAGAGGCCGTGGGGTCTAGTCCAGGACTGGCCTGGTCAGAGGCCCCGACCAAAGAGGCAGGGGCACTAAGTCATAGGGGGTCGGGGAGGGAATGCAGTCTCACACCTGTAAATGTGTTTTCCCTGTTCTAGAGTCTTCCAGCCTGGCCCAGAGGTGTGCCCAAGGGCACCCTGCAGCCAGCCCCTATTAAATCCAGGTTCCCTGTGGCCCTTGTAACCCTGAGCTCTCACGGGACGGATTCCTGCAGAGGCAAAACAGCCCTGGTATGTACCATTTTATTTTCACTCAAAACATCCTTACTGGGGCCATCCCAACAAGCTGAGCATACGATTTTCAGCTAAGGCCTTGGCATTGTCTCGGGATGTTTTCAGGACTAAGCAAATTGCTAAAGCAAACATCTTATTTTCGTCCGCTAGGACAGCCAAGCGCTGTAAAAATATTTCCTGATAGGACTTCCAGGGGAAGTGCCCCCTCTGGTGGCACCGTGTGCACCCGACACTGTTCAGGGGGAAAGCTCTCTCTGGGCCCAGAGGGTGTGAGGCACCCACAGTCCTTGGAGGTGGTTTCTGCTTCAGGAGCCACCCTCAGAAGCCAGAGAAGAAAGAAGAGGTGGGTGTGGGGTCTCCCCCTGTCCCCCCCCCCACTCCCAGCGCCAAAGCACAGCCACTGTTTGAATCCTGGGAGTCGCAGGCGGCTGTCGCAATAATAACATCCCCAAGTTTAAGAGTCCTGGGCACAGCTCGCAGCGCTGCATGTATCCACTCCTTCTTCCCAACAGTCTTAGCAAATAGGTGTGTTATTAGCATCACTTAAAACGACAGAGCTGAGGCCTAGAGCAGAAAACTGCTTGCAGAGGGAGGGACCTTGAACTGAGGCAGCGCTTTCTGCTCTGGTCACACTCACGAGCCTCTGTGCCAGGCGCCTAAAGTCATGGGCATTGCGGTCAGAATCCTCACAGGGCAGGACCTGCAGGGCAGAACCGCAGGAACGTGCAGCTGCATCCTCAGAGGAAAATGGGGGTCCCTCACAGGAGCGGCTCGTAAAGGTCAGAAACTGTTAACTGCTCTTCAGGCGTGACACAATAATGCTATTTTTGCTGTATCTTTAAAAGAAGGAGTCCTTCTCTTTTAGGAAAATAAAGTGAAATATTTACTGATGCAATGAAATGACAGCTAGGATTTGCTTTAAAATAGCCTGGTGGGATGTGTGCAGGATGCACATGAACCGAGACAGGCCGTCGGTGGCTCAGTGCCCAAGCAGGCTGCAGGGGATGTGGGTGTTCAGTGTACAATTTTCTCTGCTTCCGTGTATCTCAATTTTTCTGTAGCTTTCTTTCTTTTTTATAAGCTCTCCATCTGTAAAATGGGGACAGTGTCACCCACTTTGCAGAGCTGCTGTGGGGATCACGGACACGGAAGCAAGCTCGCAGTGCACGGCGGAACGTGATAAACGCAGCCCCACACTATGGTTCTGAGTAACGGGGAACGCTGAGCACCCTGCTTTGTCCTGTGGCCCTAAGGGCAGCACAGTCAACACCTGTGCGTAGATGATGGTTCTGGGGTTCCAGAAAGCAGACCAGGCCCCTGCAGGAAGGCAGTCTGCCCAAGGAATGCCTCTGGCAGCGACAGTGAGGACACCACACCGGCACCAGCCTCCACCCAGACTCACGACCAAGAGCTGTAGAAACATCCCACTTGATAAGAAATTCAGATCATTTCTTAATCTGTAAGCTACTGTGCATGTGTGTCACACACATGTCACGAGGCCCAGCACACCCCAACGAGGAGTGAACGTTTGCTCACAGCCTGGCTTTGGCCACACAAGGAACACACGAGAGACGGCGAGGGCACTGTGTGACAGTGCCCGAACACGTCGACTCACCTGGCAGGCCTTAAACTGAATCCTTTCTCACTGTGAAGTTCCTCTCAACATGCACAAAACCGGGGTAACACTCTAGGCCTCTTGGCGCCCCGCCAGTAGCAAAAATTAATTGCCACATAAAATTGCTGATTCCTACCAAAGGAAGCTCTACGATTTATCAGCCCACGGACAGCGCAAGCTCAATAGTGGTTTAACTACATCACCTGAGTTATTGCTGTGTTTTGTGTCAGTGACAGCTTTACTGGGAATGAAAGTTGTGCAAATTCACTCTCATAGGACAAACTTCCAAAGTAAACAAAGGCATTAGGCAGCCACAACTCCCCTGTGGGGAGCTGTGTCACACAGATTCCCAAAGCCAGAGGGTGTCTGCAAGGACAGTTGCCCAAGCACAGGGTGGGGTGGGGACCCAGGGTATTCAACCTGCAAGAGTCATCACCGCCCTCCCAGGCCACCCAGGAGTGCTGCCTTCTGACACCCTGAAACGTTGGCACCCTAACCGTAGCCCACTGTAATTTAATTACGCAACCCCACCTTCCTGTAGGAACCCAGTTATTTAAAATGCATTAAAAAATAAATGACTGCCGATTGCTTTTTTATTTTCTTCCAGGGCAATGAATTTATAATTAGCTTCTATGGTGCAGCTGACAATTGGACTGAGAGCAACTCTGCGAAAGCCAAATGACAGCGACAGAGGAAACGCCATGCTTTTCAAGGGCGGAAGACACCTCCATTCTATTAGATTATTAGTAATTGCGGTTTAAAAGGTTAAAAGTAATTGCAAAAACTGCAATTACTTTTGCACCAACCTAATACCATGTTTCCCCAGAAATCAGACCTAGCCAGACCATCAGCTCTAATAAGTCTTTTGGAGCAAAAATTAACACAAAAACAGGTCTTATAGTAAAATAAGACCCAGTATAATATAATATAATATAATCCCATGTCTTATATTACTTCTTGCTCCAAAAGACATATTAGAATAGCTGGTCTGGCTAGGTTTTATTTCCAGGGAAATACGGTAGCCGGAGGCACTTCCCTGGGAGTCCAGGCAGCCCCACTGTTCTCTGGGCTATTATGATTTTCCTCACCCTAATCCCACGCCTGGTGAGCAGCAACGGGCTGGTCTTTTTCTCACTGGAATTGGGCTGGGCACAAACAGGACAGTTCCCTCCCAGGGTCCACAATCAGTAGAACCCGCAAAGTTCTCCTTCCAAACTCCCCAAACTCAGGCCTCTGGAGAGTGGGGCATGCTTGGGGGCAGGGCGTTCTCAGAAACAACACTGCAAGGGTCAGGGATCCCTCTTCAAAGGGGAATCAGCTCTACCTAGCAAGGAGAAGCACCCCAACCTATTAATAAATTCAAGAATTTCAGTTACATTAAAAACATCAGGTCACGGGGGCGGCTGGATGGCTCAGTGGGTTAGAGCGCAGTGCTCTTAGCAACAAAGTCACTGGTTCAAGTCCCACATGGGCCACTGTGAGCTGTGCCCTCCACAACTAGATTGAAACAACTACTTGACTTGGAGCTGATGGGTCCTGGAAAAACACACGTAAATAAATAAAAGTTTGAAAAAACAAAACAAAAGAAAAACATCAGGTCACAATCCACGTCTGTTTGCTTCATTTTCCACCAGTTTAGTATTCAGAGTGGATGCTCTGAATCCATTTAAATATCTTATTCTTAAGGAGAATTGCAAACAAAAGTCAGGTTAGTTTCCCGACACTCAGAGGTTATCAGTACCCAGCCTGGTGATTATGGCCCCTCCTCGCCCAAGTAGTGAGGAAGTGGGGATGCAGCCCGAGGTTTGTGGTCAAGGTCACAGGAAGTCGGAAAAGAATGAAACCTTTCTGGTTTGGTTACTTAGCTCAAAGCTGGTTTTGTTCTTTTCTTTTTTCTTGGCCAAGTTTTGCATATTTAGGGTTTTAGTTTCACCAGTTTCCCTACCTCACTGGTTTTACTACTTAATGAGCAGAGAATATTGTCTAATGATTATCTTAAACACCCCCACAGGTAACCACAACTGTTTCATGTACAACATGAAATGCTCTAGAACACGAAAGCAGCTCTGAGTTAATGATCGAATGTTCACCAGAAGAAATACTGGGGCCCTGCCCATTGGGGCCCTACCCATTGCCACAGGCGGTGAAGCCACTCTCGACAGAAACTGGGGATCAACCAGGAGGCTGCTTCAGAGAACACCCAGAGGTCTCACCAATTCAGCGGCTGGGAGGAAAACTCAGTAACACTAACAAAATTCACAGGGAAAGATACTCTCTTCCCAGCCCCGAGATACCCTCTGGACTGTCCTTTCCCTCTAGGATTTGATTCTTCCAAGAAGGCCAAGCCACCAGCTGAACCTAAGGAAGTCCTGCGACCGTGGGCTCTGCTTGTTCCCAGAACCCAACAAGGGCCTGTGGACGTGAGGCTGCTCTGTGCTGTACAGCCAGGATGTACCGAGGGCCTTCCGTGGGTTCCACCAACTGTGGATCAAAAATAAAGTATTTTTGAAAGTGTTACATTGTTGCTGACGTGTACTAGGTAGTTGGGCCTGATGGCTGCCTCTGTACTGAATGTCTGCCGACTTTTTTGGGTCATTATTCCGTAAACAATACAGTATAACTGTTTATGTTGTACTTACATTGTATTAGGTTTGTAAGTAACCTAGAGATGACTGCAAGTATTCAGGAGGGTGTGGTAGTTCGTATACAAATAGGTCATTTTACGTAAGAGACTTGAGCACCTGTGGATTTTGGTATCTGCGGGGGTCCTGGACCCCCCCTCCCCACGGATACTGAGGGATGACTGTATACATGGCTTTGTGAGTGTAATAACAGCACGGATCCAGATAAAGGATGCTAGGATCAGAAAACACCAAATGCACCCCCCCCACCCCCCCGTGTAACAGTTTCCTGGTTTTGTTCCTGTGGGTCTCTGAGCTGTGAACTAAGTGGGGATCCCAGGAAAGGGGCCAGAAAGTCAGAGGAGCAGCCCAAAGCAGGACAGGAAACGCTACCAAGGCTTCAGACACTGATATTCATTCATCCTCCATTTGAGGAAGTTGAAGTTAATTTCCTCTTCCAGATACTGGGTCCAGCCTGGCTTGCCACCTAATGCTGTCAAAAAAAGGGCTCATCATCCACCTGACCATGAAATCTCTTTCACATCAAGGCCGATGTCCGGCTGACGCAAGACCAAAGGCTGTTGGCAGAGGGACGTCAGAATTGTGAGCCCCCATCGCAGCTTGCATTAAAATGGGCACAGCTTGCACCCCTGTACCAACCAATGGGCCAAAACCCTGAGCCCCCAGAGCGAGCCAGTGCCGTGGTGGTGAGCAGAGCTATTAATATCAACAAGACCAGCAGAGCGGCACACAACACCTCAAGTCTGTACGTTCTCTGTCTTCTCAACTGCTAGGTGCACACACGGTGCTGGGTGGTGCCAAACAGTCATCGACGGTGAGGGAAGTTGGGCTCCCTGCCCTGGGGGAGCAGCTTAACGGGGGAGGCAGGCATGTGGAGGCACCCTAGAAAGTGCTGCCATGTTGCTATGTGTGGGGGGAGCTCAGGGATGGCCACGAAACGAGGACAACATCTGGGTGGCACCTTTTTGTCCCAGGACTCAAAGCCTGAATGCTGGAGGAGAATGACGCTTGAACATAGCGAGGACAGAACGCTAATGTTAAATTCTAGCTCTGCCACTTACTGGTGAGCTGTGTGCCTCTGTCACCTGAACCCTGCACACTTTGGTTCCTTATTCCTAAGAGGAAATTCCTCTCCAGGATTTCAAAAATGTAAGGAGGAAGGATCTAGCGTGTGGTGGCCCTCCGAAACACCTCACTTACGCCTCAGGTGACCTAAGAAGATTCCAGAAGTTTCCAGAGGAGACCACCATTATTCCTGTGAACAATGTCTATGGTTGATAAGCAGTGACTTGTGTCTACTTCCCTCGACAGCCTTTCCGGCTCCCATGGGAAAGTGTGGGGACAACAAAGACAAGGCCATTACATTCCTGAAGTCCCCAGGCCCCGGGCCGTGCCAAGTCCACACTGAGGTCCGAGGGACAGCACCTCATGCCCTGTGCACACCCGCTAATGGGCAGCTCGTTACTGCCGGCAAAGCTTTACCTTTAAAGCATTCTTCACTAAAACACCACATAAAAACGGGCTCCCACACAGCCCACAACCTAGTCTCACCACGAGAAAACCAACAGGAGGAGTGAGTCTACAAAATACACGACCGTACGCCTCAAAACTGTCAAAAATAAGCGAAGTCTGACAAACTGGAGACATGATGACTAAACGTAACATGGGGTCCTAGGGCGGGGAGGAGGGGGCATCCTGGGACAGAAAATGACGTTAGGCAATCGGAACCAAGGATGAACTTTGGGTAGTAACAGCAACACTGACTGGTTCCCGAACTGCAACAAAGGGGCCACACTTATGTGAACTGTTACTAAGAGGGAAACTAACTGTGGTCGAGGTGAACTCTACGCCGTCTTCTCAACTTTTCTGTAAATCTAAGTGTTCTAAAAAATGATGTCTATTTAACATGGGAAAAAAATTGCTTTGATATGTGCCATTTCTCAAACTCTACCATTCAGCCTCAGCCTGTTTTAGAAACCAAAATACGGTGTATATGTCCTAAACAGGCTGAGCCTCGGGCGGGCCACTGGCTGGCCTTCCCTGTCCCAGGTCAGCTCGGCCCCATCGAGCCACCGAGCTGCAGGCCCAGGCTCATCCAACAGGTCTCTGGTCAAGCCCTCCCGATGCCTGGCCTCCCTCTGCCCACTTCTCGGGACCCATCACCTCAGCAATGTCGGAGGACACCTGTGCCGTGAGGTGTCTCACCTCACTTGGGACGTGGAATGCTTCCTGGCAGAGCCCGGATCCCGCCCCAGTAACCTTCCTGGTGTGAGGGATGCATCTGTCCTAGCCACAAGTGTTCACTGAGTCCCTGCTGGGCACAGGGCAAGCTCCACAGGGTGACTGTCCCCAAATTCGGGATTCTGAAATTTCATCAGCATTTAAAAGAACCCAAGCTATGCACAGAGGGACTAACAGAAACCAAAGGAAAAAGTTTATTTGCACGTGTCCAAGCCCATCCCCTTTCTCTCAAATTAGTTAAGTCGTAAAAATCTAGGATGCAAAGAAAATATTATTTATTTTTCGTGGTGACTAAGGTTTAGTAATTGATGAAAATGAGAATTTCTCCTAAAAGAAGGGCCACACATTTCAATGGGGAACAAAGCACAGGAAGCAAATGTCAGAGGGGTCAGGCAGTCACTCTAGGCAGCTGAAGACACCCAGTGGCCTGGAACGGGGCGGGGGGGGATGGAGGGTGGGCTCCGAGGGCTTCAGGGCCCCGATGTGACACTCCTGGGGGTTCCCCAGATCGGTTGCTTGTGCAGAGCGCCCCACACAGAGGGGTTTCTGAGCCACTGCTCTCGGGCCCTGTGTGCCAGGCCCCAGAGAGGACGTTTGGGACTGTCAAGGGTTTGGGGAGATGTTCACTGCATCACTGACCCCCTTGCAGCTGGGAGGCCAGGCCCGCTTCACACAGCAAGCAAGGCCCAGGGCCTGTGCTTCTCTAATGGGGCTGCTTTGCCTGTCTTAGACCCCAGTTCCCTTTCAGCAAACACACCAGGCCCGTCTCCCTCCTCCAGACACCACTGCTTGACTTTGGGTGACTCATTTTATCTCCGGATCAAGAAGGTAAGATGCGAGAAAGAAACAGAGTGATGCCCATGGCGGGCCTGGGCAGAGCAGGTGCCCACCACCCGCCCAGCAAACGGCCTCAAGGGTGGTCATTTCCAGCCTGAATGTCCATGACCAAGGCTCCCGGGTCCCCTGCTTTGTCCTTGCGTGATGGCCATCCCCTGCCAGCTCCTAATCGTCAGGGCCCTCTGGCTGACAAACCTTTTTCTCCATTCAGCTTCAGCACTGCAGACGCACTGCATTTTGATTTGGTAGGGTTTTAAATTCCAAAATCAGAATCAGGACTAAGTCCAATCTATAAAACGTCCACAACAGTGAGTTTCATCCAGCGTGGACTTGCTCAAAGTTTCCACTCAGAAAATTCTATTTTCCAGTATGAAAATTCCTAAGCTAGAACACGGTCACTTCTGTTTGTTTTGCTACTTAATCAGAAAATGGAGCCTTCTGCTGACTAAACCCCCTTTTAATGGAGGTTCTCATAGAGAAAACTGTGTTGTTTACCTGCTCCCGACACCCCCTCTCCAAAAGCTGCATAGAAACCAAAGATGTGAAATTATTTTCTTCACTGCACCACATACACACGGAAAACCCTTAAGGAACTGAATAAGATAAAAAAAGACAAAAAGTTACCCTCTCTAAGTTAACTGTGGATGTTAGTCAATAATAATGTATCAATATTGCTTCATTAATTGTAACAGATGTGTCACGCTCACCGATGTCAATAAAAGGGAAAACCGGGTGCTCGGCATATGGGAATCTTTGTATTATCCTCTCAATTTTTGTGCAAATCTAAAACTGCTCTAAACTACAAATGTAAAATATATCAAAAATTTTAAATCGAAGAAAAAAAAAGTTACCCACTCTCCCAACACTGCATTCCTGTGAAGAACAAATCCCCTGTTGGCGGCGATTACCTGCCCCCACCCCTCCTGAGCAGCCTTGCTGTGTGTTTAAGGCAATAATATTGCATCAGCATCCAGATGCTTCTGTGGGCGGTGCCAGGCAGCACCCTCCTCTGCTGAGGGGGATGGAGGCAGTGCTGGGACAGCAGCAGCCAGGCTCCCAGGGCCCAGGTGATAGGGGACGGGGCATGGCCGTGGGGAGGCTCCATGAACCCGGGAGCTTGCTGAAGGCTGACAGTCCTTGGCACTGGACTATAGGGGCCAACCAGGGATTCAGGGAAATGAATGGAAAAAATGGGAAAGAAATGCCGAACATCACCGACGGAGGAAGTGGTAAAGCCTGCTAACAAATCAGTCATTTGTGTAGTAAGCTCCAGCCGATGTGGAACAGGAAATTAATCCAACATGCTGAAGACTTGCATTCTTGGAACAAGGCGGGAACCCACCCCAAAAGTGAACTAAGACCACAAAGATGGCAGTAAAAACTTGCAAGACTCAAATTAAAACAGAGGTAACAGGGATGACAGCAGGCCAAGGAGCCCGAGAACGGACCAGCTGGCCAGGCTTTACAGGGCCCTTTGGAGAAGCAGGGCTGACTCCAGTGATGAGAAAAAGAACGGCAAAATAAAATCCTTAACAGATTAGACAATAAATCTCTGAAACCAGCTCTAACAATCTGACGTTTTCCAAATAATGTTTCTTTCCCTAACAAACCCGATGAGTAAAATAACTTCCTAGATATCCCGAAATGGATACCACACTGCCAAACGCTTCCAAAACAGACAGACACCACACCTGTGCAAAGATGTCTACCAAATGCTGGTTCTACAGAAACAGTGGCGGCAGGAAACGGAACCCAGCAACATTTAACGAGGAGGATGAGCCGAAACAGCCGGCTGCATGCAGATGCAGACGTCAGAGAACTGGGTGGAAGACGAGGGCCAGGGAAGGCACCTCCCCTCCAAGCTCTGAGGGTGCAGGCCCGGGGCTGGGGCATCTACATGACACACAGCGTCCTCGGGGCCTGGGCACAGGTTTCTGTGGCCACACACGGAGCCCCCAAACATAACCCATGTCCAGCCCCTCCTTGCCCCACAAGACTAGGCAAGTGGCAGGAAGACGGCAAGAAGACATGGAATAGATGCCACCTCTTGGGCTCGGCACACCAGCCTTCCGCTCCTCATGGTAAGTGGGGAGGGCGGCCCCCCAATACCAGCCACGACCAGCTGCCAAATGGAGCTGCTGATGCCCCACGTGGCTGACTGGAAATCTCTCGAGGGACACCCAGAGCAGACACGGGGTGACAGGTCTCCGAGATTTGGTCTCTTCCCCTCAAGCTGTGCTTCAGGACTAATTATGTTACAAGCAAGGGCCCAAACCATTAACAAAAACGTCGACGACAGTTTTGGCAATCATTATTTAAGCTGTTACTTAAACCGTTGGATGCAATAAATAGAGACATGACAGAAAGGCAAGCAGCTGTGTCAGGAACACTGTGTCAAATAAAAAACAAGCCACGGTGTCTTCACACTCAAACCCTGCCTGGCAGAGCCTCTTGTTGCCTCCTTCCTGGTGGTGTCCTCACAGGGGCCACTGCTACGTTTCTAATGTGATTTCTACAGAGGCTTCCACGTCTTTTTCAAATTGGCTTTTTGCATAAAATGAACGTATCAATGGAATTAGAAACCAATTTTTATCTGGCAAGTCAACTGCCTTGATTCACACAGGGTTACCTAACATGATGGCTACGACCAATTTATCCCAATAGAAAGACAGAATTACATTTCTTTAGACTATAGGTTCATTAGGATTTGACAGTCAGTGCTTGGGCTGCCGTGGTGTATGGGTCCACACTTGATGACACATGTGTGACCCGAGACAGACCACCCACCCACCACAGCCAGCACGGGCGCTGGGCTGGAGGCTGTGAAACGCCATCTCACCCCGCCCCCACGATGGGGTTCTGTCCTCACCCCTGCAGTCTGTATGTGGAAACAGCGTCAGAGAGGCTTCAGGGACCTACCAGGGGACGGGGATTCCAGCCCGAGTCCCCAGGACCCTAATCCTTGAACGTGTCCAACACCACAGGATGCCGAGTACCGCGTGGCCACTTCAGCCTTCTCAGCCTTGGCATGGGGGACATTTGGCTGGGGAATTCTTTATTGGGGGGCTGCTCCGTGTGTCGTAGTGTGTTTAGCAGCTTTCCTGGGCTCTACCCACTAGATGCCAGGAGCACCCCCCAACCCCCCCCCCCAGGCATTGCACAAGTCCCTTGAGGGGCAAAGTCACCCTGGGTTAAGAACCACTGGGTGACCTTGGCACCGGTCCTTCTCACCAGGGCATATGACAGTCGTCAGCAGGCAACACCCTGTGCAAGTTCACCTGTAGCGCTCAGTGTGGCCAGGAGGACAATACTCTCCCACCAGGAGAAGCTGGTCCAATCCTTCCAGCCATGACCCGTCAAGACAAGGGGGACAAGCCCCCCGAGGTTCTCAGAGCCCCTCAGCTCTGTGGCTCTGCAGGGCTCCCACCACCACCGGGCTCTTGGCACAGGCTGGGTGATGATGCTGGGCCAGGAGGGCGTCTAGCTGGAAATGGGGGCAATTATCCTAATTATCACTGTTTTTAAAACTAAAGAAAACTTTGGCCCAACTTGATGACCACTTGTCCTTAAAAAGCATAAAACCCCACGTGTGTGTTTTTAACGTCCCGGGTGTGGTGGTATCTTCTCCATGAAACTGCTTGGCAAGATGATGAACTGTCTTTCCAACAGGATTTCCTTTTAAAACAAATTCAACTCTGTTCACAGGACTGAGGGTACCATTGAAGGAACTCTGCCTTGGCCCCAGGCTGAGAAAAAGGACGTCCTCTCCTGAGGACGCCAGGTGACTGATGCATCACGGGAGATGGGCCTGTGTCACTTGCTCCCGCGGTGACCGTGGGGCAGGTGTCTGGGGAGTGGTCTTGAGGACCTGTTCACTCTCTGGGAGAACTGGCCTCTCATTCACACTGGTTGGTCTCAACACTCGCCCTTCCACTCCTTGCTCCCCCGAGAGGGAACCTGAACAGTAACTCTTCTCCCATTTTCCCTCCCGATGTTACTCAAAAATTCTTTTTTTTTCTTCCCCAAAAATTCTTAATAAAAGGGGTCACCTAGCAAACAGTGTCAAGCCACATAACTCAAAAGTTCAGATGCTTTTCTATCCCTGGGATCTACATTTTGGGCTTATTTTCCCACCTGGAAAACAAGGAGCACGACCCAGTGGCTTCCAGAAGCTTCCTTCCAACCCCCCATGTTGTGACTCTCGAAAGATTGCATTGCCACTTCGTAATTCTGCATTAGAATCATGAACAAGAGCTAAACGCACAAGACAATTTCTTGGGGCCATATTCTAGGTAATTCTGACCCTCCTCAAGAGTTTCCGGCTGTAATCATTATAAACCGAAGCAACTGACAGCACCGTCACAGACCAGTGGAGCCGGGAGCTTTTATTAAGAATGTAGTGAATATAATGAGAAATACAACGGAATAACTCAGGGTGACAAGGGGTTCCACAAAAACAATGGCCACAGGGACTATCTGGGGTCTGCTAGCAGTGACCCGTTAGGTGTGCCCGAGACCACGGGGAGAGCTGCCCTTTGGACACTGACATAAACATAACCTGTTCATTCTCCAGTACCTCCCGCCGCCCTGGTCCTTTGCAAACATAAGCAGCTCGGGCCCACCCTCCTCATCAGTTACAGGTCCATCACAGCAGGGAGGCCCACTAGGTGTGACAAGCCACGCCACACACCACAATCGGTGTTGTGTTGCCCAAACCCCAGAGGCTTCTCGCCCTGGGGCCAGCCCAGGGCTACTAGGTCCCAAATGTCCGTCAACAATATGATTTGAGTATATAAACCCAAGGGGAGGACCATCTCACAAAACACAGACAAACCTCACAGACACACTGCAAAAAAAACACAAAGAGCACAAACCTTGTGATTCAATTTTAAGTTAAGAACAACCGGAGTTAATCTAAGGTTAAGTCTGAAGAGTACCTTGGGGAGAGGGAGATATGGCGGGCGGGTCTTCAAAGGAGACTTCTGAGGGCTGGTAACATGCTAGATAGAATGTGTCCTCGGTGGGGGTTCAACAGGTGTATTTGCTGTGTAAATTCATTAAGCTGTGCACTTAAGATCTGTGCACTGCTCTGTTTGTACAGTCTATTTTCATTAAAATTAAAAAGATGTAAAAACCGGCTTCAGTCTCACCACTCATTCGGGAGCCTCTCTCCCCGCCGCCCACAGCCGCCTTCTTCCTTCCTTCTTTCCCAAGCTCCAGATCCCCATTACCTAGACTCCATTCCCCAACACCACGGGTGGCACCCACCTCTGGGCCACGTCCCACCTCCACCCCCCAGAAGATGACCCTGAGCAAGTGTGTCCAACCACGCTGTGTCCACTCAGGTGGACCGGGGTGCTGTGTTGTGCCCTGAGAGGATGGTACAGGTTAAGGACTCTTGGGTTCCAGCCCTACCTCCATGGTTCCCTCGCTGTGTGTCCCCAGCACAGCCATCCCACCCTGGTCAGCTCATGCACCTTGAGCGGCTTAACCCAGAGGGAAAATCAACATCTCTTCCAGGTCTGTAAGCATCAGCTCTGCCCAGGCTGGCCACTGTCTGCTCCCTTCCCAAGAACTCTACCATGCCACCCCTCTTCCTTTGCTCACCCACATTCCTTCCAGCTCGTTCAACTCCTCACCAAAAGAAACAGGTACAGGATTTGAGAGGCAGAGCCTCTCTATAAAGCACAACCTCACTTTTACGAGCCCTCCTGCCAACGCCTGGACGCCAAAGACACATCCGGCACAAATGAACCTCAGAAAACCAATGCCCGCCAGGTCAGCACTGCTTTGAAACGGCAGAGAGAAAGAAAGACGCTGAGCTGTGGCGAGGGTTAAGAGTTTTACATCCACGCTGGCCAGAGGCAGCTCATTCCTCAGGGACCGTCCACGGATTTCCAGATTTCTTCCCAGGAGAATTTGAACATCCAGAAAGGTTTCTTCTTTCCCAGACCCTCGTTTCATCCTTCTCCCTTTAAACTGTCATTTCTGCCAAGAATCATCTGTCTCGCTACTTCCTGTGGCTCCATTAATTACAATAACAAGAAATGACCCTGCGGTGATGTCATCCAAACTTTTGCTTCCTGTAGAGAAGGAACAGGTCAACCCAACTGGTCCGAGGCCACGCCTCCATCTCGGAAAGGAAAGTCATGCCTCCTGCGCTCCATAGCAGCTTTTATGTTTATAGAGGCACTCACCCCAAAGCTTTTATAAGTTAAATAAAAATAAAATGTGTGTCAGTCACCACTACCACCAAAAAGTAGTTATTGTGAGGGGAGAACAAGCCATCGATTGTGCAAAGCTTTGAATGCAGGTTTATACAGGTAAAGAAAAGCCACATTTTCAAGACGCATGTAATGAGACGGAGGGTAAAAAGTACATTCAGTGTTCCCAGCATGTGTGAGCTAAGAGGTGGGGTTTTTAGTTTCTGACATCTGTTGGGACTCTGAGGCATCTGTGGGCGACATGGTCACGTGTGGGAGAGCAAAGGCTTCCCCTTATCTGTGTTTTGAGAGTGACAGGAGACAGGAAGGGAAGAACCACCTATACCAGGCTGGCAGCCAACATGACGGCATTTTCCATTTTCTGAAGGGATCAAAGGATAAAGCTGCGTCTGATGGCATACAGTAGAAAGTGCAGTGCTTGGGGTTTCCCACAGGGGCACATGGAAGAACGGACACCCAGGTTAGCTGCAGAAATCACCCGTGAAAACACTGGGCGGGGGAGAATGTGGCCGGTGCCCCACCCAACCGCGTCCCACAGCCGTCCCATCCTTTTGCGCCCAGCATTCAACCTCAGGTCACCTCTACAGCACGTAGTCTAAATGGGGCCACCATCTGGAGTCTCTTCTGTCATTTCAACACTTGGTGTCAATGCTTTCTTGGGTTTCGGCCTAAAGGGCCGCATCTGAACCCAGACACAGGTGACATCCTCGGGTGTGTTGTCAGGGGGAGGGGTGGCCACTCTGATGCCGTTTACTCCTTAGTCCCCGTGGGAGAGTGTGCTCTGACCTCATCATCACGAGCCCTGCAAGAACCGATGCAGAACCTTTCCCCCTTCCCGTGGGAGGTCATGGGCTGGGGGGTTAACATCAACAATCCAGGGAGCTTCTAGCACTTTCTTCCTATTGTCGCAAGGACAGGCCCAGATACTGCCCGAGGAGATGCTTTTGTCCCTGGCCTGTCTGAAGCAAGGTCTTAAGATCAATTATTAACACGACTTTGGTGACAGCCGAACCTCTTGTGCTCACAAGGATACTCCATCACCCAGACCAGATTTCTGTCTAGAAAAACAGAGATTTTTCTATTTCTGCAGCTGTTTTAATGCCAACAGGTCCTGACAAGTTCTACAGGGTCAATTCCAAATCGCCGGGGGAAAGTCCTGCAGACATGGGGACCCAGGGAGGCCAGCTCTGGAACCACAGCCGGCACTGGCTCATGTGGTAGAGGCTGAACCCACGAGCGTTCCCGAGATGCCTCGAGGAGCCGGCCTCTCCCCCACAACTTAATTTGACCCCTACCAGTGAGGATGTTCTTTTGGGGTCATGCCCAGCATATTCCTTTCAGGCCAATCAAAAAATTGGGGGAAAAGTATCCCAAGCGCCAACATTTGGTGGGTTGTTTCTCCACCCTCCACAGGGAGTTTGAAGGCTGCGAGTGGGGTTCCTGGTTTGTGGGGTCACCCGGTCCCTAGTAAGTGGAGGACCTAGAAATGCAGCACCTCCCACAGTGGCTGCAGAGTTGGACGTCAGCCGTCACCCTCCAGCAGTGCGGGGCCCTTCCTCCCAGGTAAGCACGGAAGGGGGTGGGGTGGCGGTGGGGGCTACAGAATATTCTTTTTTTTTTTTTTTTTTTTTAATTTATTGGGGTGACAATTGTTAGTAAAGTTACATAGATTTCAGGTGTACAATTCTGTAATACATCATCTATAAATCCCACTCTGTGTTCACCACCCAGAGTCAGTTCAGAATATTCTTAATTGATGAATTCCTCTGCCCGTGAGACCTCCTTCCAAAATTCGGATGCAGCCATTTAGTCTGGCGGACGCCACACCCTTCAGGTCCCTCCTCCCACTGGGTGGGAGAAACAAAACAGCGGGGCGGTTTCAATAAGATATGGAGAAACAAACGCAAAGGACCATTTGCACGCAGCCCATTCTATACAGAAAGTTAAATCAAGCCCCAGTAAAGGGCAGACATGCACCGCACAGGATTAATTATTAATTGTCCCGTAGGGTCCCGATAGGAACTATATGGCCTAGTCCCAGAGGGAGTCTTACTCTCACTGATGAAAGACCAACATACCTAGAACAGTTGCTGATTGGAACAGAATCAGCACTAAGATGAGGGTAAGTGACTGTGTCGACAGTGAGTTTACATACAAGGCATTTTCTCAGATGAAATTAGGGAGACTGGGTTAGGAACTGCAAGCCTTTCTCCTGTGAGGAAAACCACTCACAGTGTTGAGCACGCACGGAGAAGTACTTACACTCTTTCCCTTTGATTCTGAACGTTTTAGGCAGAAGTTAAAAATTCCAGTAACTGTGCTAAATGGTTCCGATACTTCGTACCTGAGCATTTGAGTGATCTTGTCAAATAAAATGTTCTTCCAAGGGAACTCTGCTGTATATTTATGCATTTAATATCACAGCTTACTGCAAAGTGCATAAGTCATTTTAACAGAGTATAAATTTAACTACCATGAAGGTATTTTATACTCTGCTTAACTTCTCTAAGGGGCCCATATTTTCTGGAGCAGATAAATCAAGCTTCCATATAATTTTACTTCAAGGGAACAACAGCCAAAACTTCTAAAGAAAAACACATTCACCCAGAGTCCTTGGCTTAGGAGGTAAACAAACACATCCATACTCTCGACCAAGAAGTCTACCTGTCACCTGCCTGCCTCCCTTTTCTGCCCTGGGCCAGGGCAGGTGACGGTCAGTGACGAGCTGGCTTATCAAAGTGCACACTGTTGCCTCTGGTCACTGCCCCCCGACCATCCTACAAGGACAGGACTGACCACGGCGGCTAACTTGAGGACTCCCCTAACATCTTAAGGGCTGACATCTGTGCCATCTTAACTGTCATCATTAGAAACACGATCTCCTATGGATCTTTTCTAAAATGAACTCCATGCTCCAGTGTCGAAAAGGTCTCCAGATGCACACATTAAAAAAAAAAGTGGAGAAAAAGAAGAAATTCATGCCCGCAGCAGCTGAAGCCATACATTATTTACTGAACTGAGGGAACCTTAGCCCTGGCCCATCTGGAAGGGCCAGACTTGGGTCTCAAGCTGTGACCCAAAGGTCACCCTGGAGAGGCCCTGCTGGCCCGAGGAGCTTGAGGCAGTGACTTCTGAATTCACAGTGCAGGAGCACACAAGTGGCACATTTGTGTCCCACCCACACACTAGTAACAGTCAACACTGCCCCCACCCCAATCCCATTCCCACACCCAGTGTGTCGGAGAAAGAAATGCAAAGTTGTGTACAGAATGATGCCTGGGTGGGGTGGGGAGGTGAGGGGGAATTAAACCAGAAAGGAAGGAAATGCTCAAAGAAAGATGGAAGCAGGTCAAAACGGCACACGATTCAGTAGCCAGCCTGAAGAGGCACCGCATCCACTGGCCAAATCTGAAGCAATTTGAGCATGAAAATGAATAATGGTAACAACAGGATATAGCCCACAAAACGAAATAAGAACCCAGGACTCTTTCTCTCTCTAAAAGCCTGGGTTCTCATTATATGGAAGGGAAAAAGGGAAGCTTCTTGTTAACAGTAGAAACCAAATGAAAAAAATGCGTGTAGAAGAAATGATGGACCTGGAAAATTATCACCTAGCAACCACCATAATCATTGTTGCAGATGAGAATTATCAATGGATGTTGAGACCCACGGGTGAACAAGTTTGAAGATCAGCAGCCGGTTTACACTGTCTCAAAGCATCTCCCTATAACATAGGGATTCATTACCAAGGGAAAGAGAATAGCTTTACAGTGGAGAAAACAGACGTCATTGTAATCAAGGGGTGGAAGTTAGCCCACCAGAAACGGGATAAACTGACATCACATGCCCTCTGACACGTGCGCCGAGAATGTCGCTTTTGAAGTAGTATTCCTGCCAAAAGTGCTTAACTTGAATCTAACCAGGAGGAAACCCATGACAAACCCCAACAGAGGGACAGCCAGCCTACAAAATGCCTAGTCTGTCCTCAAAAAACAATGCAACACATCAATGTCACGGAACAGAAGCAGATAAGGGAGTGCTCAGATTAAAGATGACGAAGGTCCAAGGCAACTAAACTTTCTTCTGCCATAAGGGTTTCACGGGGACAGCTGGCAAAATCTACGTAAGGACTAACAATTAGATAATAGTCATCACTGTTAATTTCCCGACTTTGATACTTGTGCTGTGTGTAAGAGAATGTGCTGATATTTAGGAAAAATTAACTCCTTTATCTGTAAATACTTCTGTGATACGTATTTGCAAACAATTCTCAGAGGGTTCAGAAAAAGAAAAAACACAGTGCTTCTAAGTTTGTATGAGAGAAGAACTGAGCAAATCTGGTCAAACAGCACTTGGGGGTGCCTAGGTGAAGGTAAGTAGAAATTCTTTGTCCCACTCTTACAACCCTTCTGTATGCCTGATACTACAGCAAATACAAAGTTTAGATTGATTGATATTCCCCCATAGGACCACACTTATTGTATGTCAGGGGCTCTGGGTAGACAGACAGGTGGGGTCAGAGAGAACACGAACCCCAGGATCACGTTCTCCATTCCACCCCGGAGCAGACCCCAGTTTGCAGGAGACGGCTTCCCATTCTGCCATTTACAGTCTGGGGCTCAGTGGCCTCAAACTACAGGGCTGAGAAAGGCCTGAAGAGATCAACCAGAAAAGACTAGCCGTGTCCTCACTGGCTTCCTTCTGTTTGAGCTGGGGGCTGCTTCGGTGAATTGGGTACTGAGTACCACCTCCACCCAGACTGCGAAATAGCCAAACCCCAGGCCAGCACAGCCCCCTCAGGCAGTTTCTGGACCGGTGTCAGCTGGAGGTGGCATTTGAGACCCAAGTCCTTCAGGACGCCCAAGTGAGGGCCTGGGATAGCACATGCCGAGGCTGCAATGCTCAAGAACCCACTGACCCTCTGCATGGACCCGAGGCTGCACTGCTCAAGAACCCACTGACCCTCTGCATGGACCCGAGGCTGCACTGCTCAAGAACCCACTGACCCTCTACTCAAAGGACGATTCCACACGGCCACAAGGAAAGCCAGAACCAGCCCAATGGCAAGTCTGAGGCCTGCAGTCCCAAAGCTTAGTATGTCTTCCCTGGTGGCCCAGGAGCAAGGTCTGGCCAGGCTCGAGGTATGGCTGGGTGGGCTGGCCACCCTCCTCCCTGGGGCAGCAGCTCACAGGCCCCAGGCAGTGCTGTGTTTTAAAAAATATCAAACTCCCCCCCATTTAAATACAACCCAACCGGCGGTCATCACTCTCCTGAGAAGACGGGAGCTCCCACAAATTTGTTTTTCTGTAGCTAACCTCGACTTTCCATTCTTCAATTGATCCTTATAAAAAACGTAATGTACCTCTTGCCCCTGGTGATATTTTCAGCGAATTTGCCGCTCCCCCTGTGACCAACTGAACTGAGGTGGCTGGACAAGGCATGCAGCGGCGTTCTCCATACAGTAGCCCCCCCTTATCCGCGGTTTTGCTTCCCACGGTCAACCGTGGTCCGAAAATACTAAAACATGGAAAATTCCAAAAACAAACAAGTCATGTTTTAAACTGTGAGCCGTTATGAGCAGTGTGACCTCTTGCTGTCCTGCTGTCCCACCTGGGACGGGGACAAACCCTGTGTCCAGCGTCTCCACGCTGCAGACGCTCCCTGCCCGTTCGTCACTCAGCAGCCGTCTTGTTCATTGGATCCAGGGACGAGGTATCGCAGGCCTTGTGTTCAAGTCACCCTTATTTGACTTAATAACGGCCCAAAGTGCACAAGCAGTGATGCTGGCGATTCGGGTTTGCCGAAGAGAAGCGGACAGTGCTTCCTTTACGTGGAAAGGTGAGTACAGTGCAATACGGTATTTTGAGAGAGAGAAACCACATTCGCAGAACTTTTATTCCAGTATAGTGTTGTAACTGTGCTATTTTATTAGTGATATTAATCTCTTACTGTGCCTAGTTTATCAATTAAACTTTCTCACAGATACAAACGTATAGGAGAAAACACAGCATATATAGGGTTCAGTCCGATCCTCCCTTTCGGGCACCCACTGGGGTCTTAGAATGTAGGCCCCATGGAGAAGGGGGGTGACCGCTCCGTCTATGATAATTCTTTCTCAGACACTTTTCAAACAGCAAGTCCAGTTGGCTTCAGCGTGGAACACGGGAGTGGTACCATCCCTCTGCTGGTGGCTGTCCCACCAGCCCATGAGACGTGCCGGAGGGCGGGGATAGGCCTGTCATCTCTGCATCCCAGGGGTTAGTGCTGAAGATCGTTTGATGAAGGTCTGTGGAAGCCGGCACTGATAAAGCTACACTAATATTTCACCTTAAACTTGAGGGTCTCCACGTGACACTAAATGCGTGTCTCTAGTACCCCTGGAGCCAGCACATGCTCCCAAAGTACTCTTCCGAACTCGGAGGGAACACAGCCAAGCCGCTCAGAAAAAGCTCTTGTTCAACTTCTTGATCAAAGCGAGTCTCCCCAACGAGCCGGAGGGGAGGGGCTCCTGGGGAGAACGTGAGGCCCCTTGTAGGCGGGGCCAGGGACGCGGACCCGGTGCTCACTGGGCACTAGTTCTAGGCCAGGGCAAGGATGCAAGGCCTCGCAGCCAAGAAAAGCACAAGCGCCTCTCCTTGAGTAAGGACACACCCTCTGAGACTCAGTTTCCTCATCTGCAGAAAAGGAGGAACACAAGCCACACTGCAGAGACCACCCTAACCAAACTGCCACTCGGATGGGAGAGCACAGTGCATTCAAAGCCCCCCGTCCTGCATCCTGCACCGAGCAGAGCCAACGAGGTTCTCAGAAGCGCCTACAACCCTCTCTCTCCCATCCCGTTCCCTGGCAGAGGGTGGGCCTTGTGGCCCCAGGGCAGGTCCTGACCCCACTCGAGAAACAAGGCCCTCATGCCCCTTGCCTGTTCCTCCTTCACCCCCCGCTGACTGACCAGGGCTCTTTCCCACCAAGGCGCCTGCTAATCCCCCAAAACATTACCCCACAGCTGCCCCGAGGCTGCCCCCGGAGGTGCCGAGTTCTCCACCTGTTACAGCTGGGCCTGACACACAAGCCCAGAGGGCTCTGCTGCCACGTCAGCAAATCTTGGCCAAAGCGCACTTGCCCTTGAACATTCCCAGGGCTCTGTGCAAACAAAGCCCTCTCCTTAGCAACGGCTCCCTGGGCAAAACCCAAGGACGACCGACCTAGGGCTGCCCCAGGAACCTGGGTCGGCTCATGACACCAGGACCACGACAGACATCACCTCAATCCCATCCCCACCCAGAGCCCAACTGCAACACCAATCCATCAGGAGGAAACAGGCAGATTGCAAACAGCTGTCGAGCTGCAAGATCAAATTTTATTTTAGTGGCTAAGGGGAAAGTGGAGAAAAGGCGCCAACACTTTTACTAACAGCAAAACTGTATCACAGAAAAGGCTCTGCCCTCAGATGCGCACGCTGCACTGACAGCAATGTAAGCAGCTGAGAAAAGATGGTGAAGACAAAGTCATTACAGCAGGATCCCATCTCTTTTCCATCAGCACATCTGACTCTCTTTAATGACAAGGAAAGAAGGCTACAAGGACATATGGCGAGGAGAGCTACCCTGCGTGCACCAGCAGTTACAGAAAGTAAGTGGAGGATTTAGTCGTTTGAAAGATCCTATTAACCAGAGACAATTTCCACGTCAGACTCCACATAGAGCTGGTGGCTTTACTTCGGAAATCAGGACGAAGAACCTCAAAAGTATTCTGGGGGCACAGCATCCTTGAGTAGGAAGCCCGAGGGAAGTCTGCTTCTGCCAGTTTCAAACTAGCCACTTGTGAAGTAACAGAACTCACTTCTCGGCTAGAATATGAGTGACCTTAATATACGGCTCCACTGCCGCATGGGTCCACCTGACTGGTCTCCTTGTTTCCACTGCCACCCCTCCAAAGCCATCTTCCAGAGACACTGACGGGTCTTTCTTCCGGAGGCGGGATGAGTGAGTAGGGGGGATCATTTTTCCAAACTTAAATCTGATTCTATCGCACTGTCATTGAACCTCTCCAAATGGCTCCCACCTCCGTGATGGTCAAGATCAGGAGTCTCTATGGCCGCCAACCCCAGCTGCTCGTGAGCTCCTGCTGCCCCCTCTGCCACAGCCACAGCCACAGCCACACTGCTTGCTGTCCTGGGGCTTTGCAGTAGCTGCTCCCTCTGCCTAGAGGCCCTTTCCCAGGTCTTCACACGGCTGGCACCTCCAGCCACCACAATCTCAACTCCTCTTCAGAGACCTGCTCTCAACACTCACACCAAAGTGGCTACGCAGTCCAAGACATATTACCTTCTCACCTTGACACGTGCACATCTTGCAAGACAACAATCCATCAGGGCTGTCTCACCCCAGAACACAGGCTCAGTGACAACCTGTCCACTGTACACACAGAGCCTAGAGCTTAGAACAGTTACCAGGACATGTGCGCACACACACACACACACACATACACGTATGCACACACGCAAACACACGCACACCAGTGTCTGTAGAGAGCGAGAACTGGCCAGCCACAACCTCAACCCTGAAAAGATGGGCTTGGGCAATTCCTTGCCAAGGGCAGAAGCCATCTGGGAGGGTCAGTGGGCCCGTCCTACAAAGGTTGGAAGACAGAAGAAACCCTGGGGGTGGAATGTCCATTCACGCTAGGGGACAGTCTGCCCCCTAAAGGGTGAGGTCTGTCTGCTGAAGGATCCCAAGCCTTCTAGTTCTGTAATTCTACTGACCTGTCTCCCCACATACCGCGCACCCCTGTCTTTGTTTTCCTGTCTTTCTGTTTGACAAGTCAGACACCACATCTAGGAGTGTGCAGATAACTCAATGTGTTTGAATCCAGGAGCTCTCTGGGGTGGTTCAACATAGACTCCCACGACACAGAGTGCTGACCCTTTAAACACACAGGTGGTCCAATGCATGGTTGGACAACTTGTATTATTTTTCAAATTCTTTAGGTTTGAAAGAACCATGCTCCTGTCTCCCGCCCAGTTCTGCCCTCTGCAACGAGTGCCCTCCCTTCTTTCACAAGACAGTACTCCAAGGACAGGTGTTTGCTTCCTACCCCCGCATCCCCATCTCAATTTCCTTTTGTGAGCTCTTCTGGGGTCGGGGTGCAGATGACACCTGGCCCTGGAATGGGACCCCAGTGTTCCAGGCTATACAGAGTCTATTGAGAATGTGCCCCATGTTCTCCTGCCTAGTAGCACCCGTCAAAACAATTAGCACCTACTGTGTGTCAAAGATGCAGCAAAGTCTCCCATGGAGCTCCTCGAAGGGCACGACAGTCAGTTGGTAGGAGGGACGAAAAAATCAAGGTAAAATGAATAGGAGGTTGGCAAGGGATACAGGGTCGCTTAGTTTTAAAAAAGGAACAGGGATGGGGGAGGGGACGACTTGTACAGGTATACAGAGGCAGATTATAAACCATGACCCGAAAGGAAGAGTTAAAACACGCAAACAACATCTCTTTACCACGCAACCAATGACTGGCAGCATCAATGCAGCCACTTCCGGAAGCTTCTATGCCATTTAAGGTTCTACTTTGATAGCTAGTGCTTGTTGCTCAATCCTGGCTAAATAACTCAACCGGTGGTGGAGCCCCGTTTACCAGTCAACACAGTGGAGGAGCTGAAATCACTCTGACAACCTCAGGACTTATCTCTGCGGCCCCTTACCTTCTGAACTGTTCGGAATGAGTCAGGAGCATTGGAAAAATGTCTCTCTCCTGGAGACTACTTACTGCTTCCAACAGTTAAAAAAAAAAAAAAAAAAATCAACAGTAAAAATATCAAAAGTCCTACCTAAGGCCGAACAATGTTAAGGTTCCTTAAAATACACTCAAAAAGAGGGAGCAGATAACACCCCTCTAACTGCCACTTCTCACCACTGTGTGAACCCACCTACCTTGAAGTGTCCCAGATAAGGAGACCCAATTGGAAGGGAGATACACGTCAGTCTCAGCTCTCCCCACCTTCCTCCAGAGTTCAGTGATCAATTGTACCAAGCAAAATGATCAAGACAAGATAAAATATCACAGGGAACCACCTTCGCTCTGTAGCCTGACAGATGCATCTGTTACGCTAGCCAGCATGCGTAGACTTGGTTGCCGAGATATAAAATCAGTACCTGAGATCCGAAGGTTGTGTTCTAATTTCTTCCCCCAAATATGCAATAGAATAGTTCACAAAACTGTATTTATTGTGTTTCCCTCAAAAGCAGCTGCGACCTACACAGAATACTTCTGAGCCTGATAATATGCTATAAAACAGGTGTGTTTTTTTTTCCACTTTAATATATTTGTTCCAAGTTTTGCCTTTTCACAAGAGTATTGAAAAGGAAAACAAACATTACCAAGGGGATTTTGTTTTGAAAAATCCTGAGATTTTGACGCATCTGAGATTGGTACAAAAATTTTAAATGAAGGTAGTAACAAAAATGCCTGATAGTCAATGTAATTCTCCTGTGTAAAGCTGACCAAATCTGATGATGGGTGACCTGGCCAAGTGGTGGCCTACCCCAGGGAGAGCACAGATCTAGACAGAAGAGTCAACTGGGGCAATAAGATTACAATTTTGTCAACCTAGAGCCCCGTCACCCACCAGACCACCTGAGGACTGGTCCCACCGCTTCTGCTGCTCCCTCTCCTAACTCTGCACTAGGTGCGCAGATCAGGCAAAGCTCAGCCTGGGCCCCCCGTGCCCAGAGGGAGCAGACGGAGAACTGTAAAGCCTCCAGGTGAGAGGAGCAGGCGGCCCGACTGACCTGCACATTCATTTCCCGCAGGGTCTTAGCTTCGACCCTGATATACAGCAGGCACTTAACAAACACCTTCTCAATAACAGAAACCACTACTTGCCATCTGGCTGCTCAGGGGAGCCCCACCACGGGTGGGGTCAAGTTGTGGGGGGATTATCATCTTGGCCTCTGCTGGCTCGTTTCCACAAGCCCCGTCACGCAGCACTCATTTGGTCCTCGGGTACTTCCAGCTGGGCTCCACCTCTGCGTTTGCTCGGCTGGTGGGTCACCTGGGGCCAGGCAGCCTCATTAACGAGCTGGTCCCGGGGGCAGCTCCAATGCAGCAGCCCTTGACGATCACAACCCAAACCATGCTTGCTAGAGACACGTGACATCTGCTCGTGTGGGCAGGGGCAGGGGCAGGGAGAAGAGAAAGCAAAGCGGGATTTTCCTTTAAAAACAGAATTTGTGAAAAGCACTGAACAGAGGGACAGGATTTGGCTGCTGTGTTAGGGCAGACAGAATATGTATCATGAACCGAATGATACGCTTAAAGCATTATACGTGTGTGTGTACCCGTGATCACAGACACGGAGAAAATGTGGATGCCAGTGGTTGTCAACAAGACTGGGAGGAGAGAACATCACCACCACCAAAGAGGGCCAACTGGGAATGTGACCAGTAGGTCCAGGCGTGGGCCTACCCAGGTTACAAGCACCGAGCACTGAGTCCCTACAAGCCAACAGAATAGGTAATACTGCCCCTATTTTTAAGGAGGAAACTGAGGCACAAAGAGGCTCAGCCACTTCCCCAAGGTCGTACAGCTACCAGATGGCAGCTGGACACTCGTACACTCTTCTGCCAAAAAAAGGCCAAAACAAAGGCTCTAACTTACAAAACCCTAAAATATAGCAAGTACATAGACCCCAGTGAGTGACATAAAATGCTTGCACATGTGCCTTAAGACAATCAAAGGGAAATGCTGGACGGGCCTCCTAACTGGTAGTGATATCTACGCAGTCTGTTGTATAACGTGGGGGGTGCAAGGAGGGCAGGATTCTTTTGTGGTCAACCACCACTGACACCCTAAAATGTTCATACACTTATATATTCTAGGAAAAGCAAGGAGGAAGAACACTGACGGAGTCTTGAGAGTTAGGGAGGTAAGACAATTAGCTTTGCCTTTATAAATCTTGCATTGATTTGCCCTCTCTTCAGTAAGCACACGATCCTTCTGGAAACATCAAGATGACCAGCAATATTTTCCCTATTAGCAACAAAAACCAACCCATATTCATTACAGAACATTGGTGTAGGGGAATGGGAACAAAAAAAAAAAACCACCTAAATTTGACCAACTAAAGACAACCACTATAAAATATTCCTCATCAGATTTCCCCTACGAGCCTTTGTAATTTATAAATGTACATTCAATGTTGAATCTTTCCACTTTTAAGATAAGCCTTCTACTTATTTCACACTGTGAAGGCATCATTTTAAAAAGAATTAGCTACTTTCGCACTATTGGATATTTGAGGTATTTGTCTTTTTGCCATCAAATAACACCATGAGGAAACATCTTTGATGTTTTTTTTTGGGGGGGGGGGGGATTTCTAGATCAAAGGGCATGCATGCTCTTTTGGGAGGCCGACACTGGTGTCCATGTCTGAAGATTCTGAGTACTTCACTGTCACAATCTCTGACAGTATCTTCTTAACCTTCTTCCTAGACACCCATGCGCAGGGACATACACGTATACACACACATATACACACACACGACAAAGTCTTGTCCCCCTGGGTTTAGTTCTAAACTTAGAGTAGAGCAGAGGTGGTGACAACCCCAGAGGCAGGTGTCCGGCTGCCGGATAAGTCCACACTGAACAGACCAGTTTCTTCCAGTAACACCAAGCGTCAAGTGTGGGCGCCAGCCTGTGCTGAGGAGCCAGGATGGTCAAAATGCTCACCTGGACACACTGGAGTGACAGTGAGATGGGCAGCAGGGCGCACCGGGCACACAGCCCACCTTCTGGAGAGGCGCAGCTGGCAGGGGGCCAGCACATGCTCCGAGTTTAAAGCAGCCACAGCCCAGACCAGACCACCAGGCGAGACGTGAATGGCACCCAGGGAACCATGCACTGCCCGTACCTGACACCCAAGGACACCTGGGCCCCAGCTGGTGGAGCTCACTCCCGCCTCAGTGTCCCTCCTGCCTTTTCCTCAGCTCCCTCGTCTGCAGCTGGAAAAGCCTACTCAAGTCGGAGCCATCACCCCACCGCCCTTCTCAGCCAGCACCTGCGCACCTGATTGGGTGCAAAACACCCTAACATTTTGGGAAAACCAGCTTCACAGTGTCCTACGATCTGAGGGAGGGAATTGTCCGCAGGAACCCTGGGGCCCACAAGGAAAAGAGAAGACAGGCTCCATCACTCAAGTCCCCACCAAAAGTATGCCAGCCCTCTGCCTGTCCCTCACCTCTGGCTGCTCCGCAGAGCACTGTCCCACCACCCTGTGTCTCTGGGACAACCAGAGCAGCAGGCCCTACTTTAGGCAGATTTACCCACATAGAAAGCTAATTGGTTAAAATGATTGTGCGATACACCTCCCACTCCTGACAGTTCAACGCAAAGGCAAGGCTGGAGGCGGAGAGCAGACCTGAGTACGTTCAGGCTCCCAGGCGGCCGCCCCCGCCCTTCTTCCAGACGCAGCTGGGTAGGAATGCACTGACCTAATATTACTGGACAGATAATTCCTCGCCTTGGGGAAAGGCTGGCAAAGCCCATAGCATCTGCCATTTCCAATCTGTGTTTTGAACGGCAAACGGGGGGCTGTGCCAGGCAGCTCGGGGGGCAGCAGGGAACGCGCTCCACACTCGGAGGGAAACTTTCAAATCCACCTACCACCTCAGTGCAGTCACCGCTCTGCAGTGGAAAACCCGGCGTCTGTTTCAAACTAAATCATCTCAAAGCCCTAACTGCAGAAAATAATTGAATTAAAGAGTTGCCATAACTCGTTCAAGTGAGATAACAGCCATCCAGTGAAAAGCAAAGACAGTGCCGTTAGAATCAGCCATTTTCTTGAGATAGCGAGGGGGAAAAGCAATAGAATGCGGTTCAAAGGACAGATGGGACTTTCCTAATTGTCCCCAGATTCCTAGCAGCAGGGGTGGTAACTAAATGGTTTCAATTAAAAGTTAAAGAAACAGGGAAAAGCAGGCGGTGAGTTATGCCTGGTGCCAATAAGGCTCCTTCGGTGGAGTCTGAGGGATGCTCTGTCACCGTTTCAGAAAGCCCAGTGTCCATGACACACGAGCAGTGAGCTACCCCAACATGTCGCCGTGACAAGGGGACAACTGTGTGCCTCTAATGGAGCCGAGGCCGAGGCCCTTGTCTGTGGGCCCGCCTCTGCCCACGGGCAACAGGGAGTGAGCACAGGCAAACACAGGTGGGGGTCACCCATCTCCGAGAAGGGCACACAACCCATCTGAGGCTTAGCACCAACATGACCAGGGTTGGTCAACGTGGTTCGAGTACAGTGACAACAGGCCCGGAGTAAACACAGGCCCCTTAAACCGGTGGATCTCAACGAGGGACACTTTACGCCTAAGGCACGTTTGGTGACGTCTGGAAACATTTCTGGCTGCCACACTGGGGCGGGGAGGGAGAGTCCCCTGTGGGAAGAGTCCCGGGGTGCTGGGGAACACCCTACGAGGCACAGGACAGCCCGGCAACAAGGAACTCTCTGGTCCAAACGGTCAATGGTGCTGAAGTTGACAAACTCCCTGAAAGGAATCGTAAACTGAAGGCTCTGAAGTTTCAAAGGAATGGGAATGCTAAGAAATAGCTGGGGTGGCTTAGGTGCAAGCTAACTGTTCACCGATATGGGACATACGTGGCATCACTGGTGTGGAGGCAGCTGATGAAAGGGACTGGAGACAAAAGAATGGAATCAACTAAGGGCCTCCCGTGTGCACAGCAGACCAAGACAAGCGTGAGCTCCCTGCCACACGAGAAGGGGCAGGTCACCAAGGTGTGTGGGGCCAGGTGACGTCATCCTGAGAGCTGATTCAAAGGAGATAATCTGACCCAGTGCCCGACCCACGGCCCAGTGCGGTGAAGCAGAAGCTAAGAACTCAGAGGCGTTTGGTGACTGGAGGATAAGAGCAGCCTAGATTCACGGTGGGTCTTTCAACAAACTCCAAATTCACGTTACATTTCCCATCTGTGCCACCGACTGCTCAGTGAGCAAAAGCTGGACACATACCTACAAACATATCTCAGAAAAAAATATCAAATCCCTAGATGTTAGATGGTTCCTAATTGACCAGGTAAAGAGAGGGATGGAGGGCCCCAGAAAGCCAAGTTCAACAAACAAGATCCTAAAAACCAATAACCAGCATCTTCCAGTCCACTCTCAGGACAGTCTCTTCGGAGCCCAATGATCACTAACTGGGGGAGGTGGGGCGCAGGGGTCCTTGCATCCCCTTGCAAATTAAAAGTCAGTCTTGCCAGGTCTTCACCTCCTCAGCCCTAACGGAGTCTTTCCTAGGAAGCCCCTTGAAGAGCAAACAAGGAGAATAAAGCACACAGTTGGGGGTCATTTCTTCTTCCCTCTATTAAAATATTGAGAGATTCCTTTTTTTTGTCCCCAATGTAAAATTAATCATTCAAACAATCCCCACAAAGTAAAATGTTTTCATATTTATCATAATAAAAAATAAAATAAAAAATTGGGAAGAAATAAGAAAATTTGAATATTCTTTAATTACACAGAACCACTGTTAACTTTTTGTTACTAAAGTTAATATTTCCTTATCTTTTTTCTGAGAGCAGGTTAAAGAGAAAGACTGAACTCAATTTTGAATCTGTTCTATTGGGGGGAGGGGGTGGGGAGCCCAACGCTATGAAAAGGGGAAAAGGAAAGAAAAACACAAAATAAAAATAATACGTGATGATGAAATTCCGGCATGATTTGAGACCAAAGCCTGACTAATCGACACTTATTTCCCAGCTCAAAAACAGGGACAACAGATCTACACAACCAAACACACAGCCAAATAAAAGCAAAGAAAAAAAGTTACTCGTCACTAGCACACAGGTTAAGTCATGTGATTGTTTATAAAGACACAGCTCTGAGGCCTGACAAATTTTCATATTAGATGCCTCACATACATTAAGGTATTAAAAAAAAGAAAATTACCTCTAACTCAGGTAAGAATTACAAAAGTCTACATAGCATGCAACATCTCCGAGAGACTTGTTTAGGGGAAATTAACAACTGGTTTAATAGGGGGTAAAGCCTGATATACAAAGAGTGCCCCAATTTCTTCAGAGAAATTAACATTTCAATCCTGTTTTTATCTAGAAGTCATTAAACTGTGCAGCATGAATTATTGGAACTGTAGGAGCAAATTAACTCTATTCATCAACTAAGTCCAAACACTTTAGAGTGCATCTGTAATGAAAAAATAGCTCTGCATTTCTCTCTCTTCTCATTAAAGTAAACCGGTTTTCCCTCTCAGTATATAAAACTGTCCTCTCTTCATATAATTTATATTACCGTAAGCCAGCTCACATTCTAAACTATTACATGCCTCCAATTAATTTTTGCAGCTTTTGCCTGAAAATTTAATGAGATAGTAGTGTATGAACCTGCCGACTCTAGATTATGTGTATGCCCCCAAGATCAATGTCGGCACAATAAAACAAGCTGATCCATACTTGATGAGAGTACGTGGTAAAGGGAATATGTAAGCCAGGTCCACTCGTTTTCCTCTTTTAAATCCAATTATAAAATTTACTAGTCTGAAATTAAACTGCCCCTACTCATCAACCGGGGAAAGAAGCAGCACAGTCTAATAATTATCCCCCAACTCCACTTCCACAAACATTTCAGCCAACAGTGACGAGAGATGACAGTCTAAGACCTCAGTTCTCTCCTGTGGGAGCTAAGAAAGCGGCGGCACCCAGTTGCGGAGGACGGGAGCCCAAGAATCCCTCACCCAGGCCAGATGCAGGCACCACAGGCACATGTGCCACAAGCGGGGTCCCTACCCCACGTGCATGAGTGCACCTGTGTGCAGCCTCCATGTGCGTGTGTAGGAGTGCTGTGTGTGTGTGTGAGCCTGCACTTGTGTATTAGAGTGCACGTGTGTGTGCATCTAAGCGTGCCTGGGTGAGCACGTCCCATCAGACATACAATCAGGGGTGCTGGTAACTCACTGACAGGCCCTCTGCAGTGACTATCTTTGCCAAAGGGCCCAGGTGCAAACAAAAGGGAAGAGGCCACAATAACGCCAGCAGCAGCAGCAGCCAATAACCACACGCACACACGAGGCACTTAAACCCACCGAGACTGTCTCAGCCGTCAGTCGCTGGACGGCGTGAAGCCGGATGGACAGCCGTGGGAACAGGCTGCAGGGCCTTGAGCAGATTACTCCAGAAGGCGTGGCCTATTCCTTACCTGGGCTGGTAATTCTGACACCTACACAGACCATCACTGGTGGCTGAGAACTAGTGATAACAGAACACGCAGCCCTGAACAGAACGTCCAGCACATGGCTGGTCCTAGGGTTTCCGGGCGGGAATTCCCACCTGTTCTCAGAAAAATTTTTTTTGCTTTCCTGTTCCCGAATCCCGAGAAAAGTTGGTTGGGAAATCGGGAAAATCGGCTCCTTGAACCCAGGTGGTTGGTAGTATCGGCCGTCACTTTGTGGAAACGATTCATCGTGAAGAACAGAAAACAGTTTGTATCTTGGGATTCGGGAACAAAAAAGCAAAAAAAATTCCTGAGAACAGGCGGGAATTCCCACCCGGAAACCCTAGCTGGCCCTTAACACATTACTTAGTTGGCGTCGTTGTGTTTCACAGCCTATAGAGGGCCATGCCCTGGAGAAAGAGAGGGCCAGCCTTCCAAAGATGGGAGGCAAGAACTCTCCCCCTCCTTCCTCTCCTGACTGGGCCCCCACCCCAGCCACCACCCTCACGATGCCAGTGAGCCAGCAGGGCAGCTGAGTCTGCTGAACAGAGAGACACAGATGGACACGCTGGGGTCTGAGCTGCCCTCCAGGTGTTGGTCCAGCCTGGGGGCCACCCTCACCCCCGCTGGGTCTGTGAGGAATGAGGCTCCAAACCCCACACAGGAAACTCAACCAGCTCACCTGTGAGCATTTACCCTGTCAGGAAGCCCGCTGCCTGTAAACAAACTTGGGATTCTCTAGTGAGAGACTAAGGAACATCCATCAAATCAACAGCTGATCAAGTACATTCACTATCAAACCTTTTAACACCCAACACCTAGACTGTTTGGGGAGCCGGTTATGGAGAAGAACACGCTGGGTGTGAATCAAACACAGACCCAGGTGCAAAACACAGACCCACCTCTGCTTTTGCCAAGTGCCAGGAAAAGGCAGTTAACCTTCATTATCCGTTAAAGTAACATGAATACATAAGGATACCCCACCCCCTACCTTGCAGGACCACATCACACACAGGGGACGGAACGGGACTGTGTGCCTAAGAGTGACCAGCACACCCACCTCAAGAGGTTTCCTTTTCAGGGCAAGTGCCATGTCGCTTTCCTTTCTGACTGCGATACAAGGGAAAGCCAGCTTGCAACACAAGCCCTCGGCTCACGGAAGGACCCTCCCCTCCCCCATCTCCATTTGCAGCATCTCTCACCAACTGCTGGGGAGACTCCCTGTCCAGGAGGCAGCATTTAAAGGGTACCACACCTTGTGCTCAATAGGAAGAGACAATGCCTTCTCGGGCTGAATGAACTACCGACAGGTTTGTATGAAAGGTAAGCTCTTAAAGTTGCCAAAACCACTGCCTATGGGAAGGCACAAAACTGCCCAGCTACCAGGATATGTGGCATCGACAAGAATGGCAGAAGGGTTCTGGGCAGCTCGGACCCAAGGTCACTTGCTCTGAACCCATCACTCCAGCCAGCCTGGTCTTAGGTGTGGGGCCCAGGACTAGGGCTGGCCATCCGGGGTCCCTCCCAGAACCAACACGACCCCAGCACACTCTGGCCAGGGGCTCCCTCACAGGATTCTGCACGGCCTCAGGCCCAGTCCCTCGGCACCAGAAAAAGGCCCCCAAATTCTACACTGCCAAGCCCCGGGGAGGA
This sequence comes from Rhinolophus sinicus, assembly GCF_057876585.1. NCBI lineage: Eukaryota > Metazoa > Chordata > Mammalia > Chiroptera > Rhinolophidae > Rhinolophus > Rhinolophus sinicus. The sequence continues at coordinate 5,750,341 of NC_142515.1, read as the reverse complement.
CACAGTATGTCTCAGCAAGGTCACATACAGACCGTGAAAGCCTTCTCATCTGTTGAAGAACGGAAGCCATTAGCTGTGTTACTGGCAAGCACAGATGTTGTCTATATCTAAAAATTCCCAAATAGATCAATTAGCATATTATAAGGAATTTACTTCCATTTTCCCTTGACAGATCATAAAAGCCAAAACACAAAGCTCAGTTTGAAACTGACAAGTGCATATAGCAGGAGATGCTCTATTAAATGGAGGCAACAGCAAAAGAAAATGGTATTTATAATGATTAGCCACCTAATTAATTCTAAGAACAGAATGTCAAAAGCTATAAATCCATTTCTTTGGTAACTGAAGCTCGACGTCAAACAAATCACTTACTTGTGTGCCGAGAAGGGAAGCCCTAACATGTCCCTGACGTTTGTACCCAGCGATATGGCTGTTCCATTTGTTTTCCACGTAAGGCACTGGGAATGTAGGTGGAAAAGCCACAGGAGGCTGGAACTCGGGAAATAAACAGACACACAGACACACACGCACACACGCACACGCACTCACACACACCCCCCAAATTAGTGGCAATAAATCCTAAAATTAAAATAGTTTAAATACCACAAATGTGTGTAAATATTGACAGAGTTCTAGGATATGCGTTAATTCCCTCTTGTGGCCATCAACTCAGTTTAAAGGGAGAAATTCTCAACTTCTGCCTCTGGAGAAATCGGGATCCTTTCCTTTGTTTCTTCAACTTGCCTATGGGAAGGGGGGGGCGGGAGGTTGGCGCCTGGGAAAAAATTCTGAGACAAAGGAACACCAGTATTATCCTCTGAAAGTTTGTGCGCTGTCCTTACTTGGATGTTTAGAAATGACCCCTTCGGGGACGAGAACGGACAGAATAAGAGCAAGAGTAACAGAAACCAAAGCTGATGTAAGAGACGCAGAGCTGTCCTTCCCACACTTCCTGAACTCTCTTCTTGGGCTGCAAATCAAAATCTGCATTTAAATAGAATGTGTTTAATGCAGAAAAGAGGAAGCCCTGGGGTCCAGAGGTATTGCCGTCACTATCTATGGGCACAACACTGCATTTTTAAATGATCCAGTATTTTGAAATTTACTGCATATATTACATACTCCAAATTGTCTTGTTATTACTACTGTTTTTACTGAATTCTCCTCTCCTAATAGGTGTGTTTCTTTTATGGCCAGGACTGTTAATAAAAGTAATGTGATATTACATCAGGCCATCAATCGAATCTTGAGGAAAGATTATACCGATCTAAGGCTCTCATAAGCCCCAGGCTCTGATAATTCCAGCCGTTATTCAGTGTGAAATGCAAACAATCTGAATTCATTAACATGAGTTCTTACAAATCTGCATTTTTAGATTTTGCCGTAAAATGCAGGAGTCCAAACCTGGTGACCTGAATCTAACAGCCTTTCATGTGAAGTGGCCGAGCTAACGGGCCTCGCTCAGTGAAACTCTCAGGAGAAAGCCTGTGTGCTGGGCCTCTCCACAGCTGACCCGGTCACTGCCGGCCTCACTCCCCTGGTCACATTTAATGTCTGGGCAAACTGCAGAGACTCTGGGCCACCGACAGGAGAGTGGGGACTCGCTCCCACAGAAGGACTCACGTTATTCAACAGGTGTCCAGGTAGCCAGCCAGTCACACCTGGGGGCAGTCCCCTGACCCCAGGACCTGGCCCCTGCTGTAGCTCGAATCACCTTGCTCTCACCAAACCAGATGTACGACACGTGGGAAAGGCTTCAGGGAACCCCAAGCCCTCATCCCTCGATGAAGAAACATTACCAGGTTGGTGGGAAAGGGGGATACGTCCCACTTCCAAAGTCCCAGGAGGAAAACCGGATGGAACTGTCTGTCATGAGCAAGGTAAGTCATCTTTCATCTGAATGTCCCTATAACCCAGACGCCAGGTACCTCCTTAGAAACACATTCTGTACTCCTCCAGCCGTGGAGAGGTCACCGGGACCACCCCTACCTGCAGCTAAACGCATGGCTATCTCATTTACTGCTGCTGCTCACACTGATGCTGACAGAAGCCGCTAAGTAAGGTCCTCAGTACGTCCGTACAGTGGACAGGGTACTTGCTCAGCCCTCCTCATGACGGCTCCATGGAACCCGCACAACTCTTGACATTAAGCACTGCTGTCCACCCCCATTTGACAGAGGGAACCTGAGGCACTCAGTGCACAGGGGTTTAGTCTGCCCAAGGTCAATGCCATCAGAGGTGGCCAAAGTCATTCTGCAAGCATTTCTGGCCCTGCCACAGGACCCCTCTCTCCTACCCATCACCAAGGCCACGGCCAAGTTTTTACCTCTGCACCTGGGATCTTTACCATCCTCGTGCAAACACGAGGAAAATGTGCCAAAGCCATCGGGCTGCTGGAGGGAGCGACTGTTACGATGTGATTCCTGACCACGGAGATGGGCTGCTTCCCGGCCAAGGCTCACACCGCATAATCTGCTGTTTAAACACGCACGCTCAAGGCTTTCTGGCTTTAAACAGGCCTCAGCGGTGCTGCCATTAAAGCCCATGGGAGATCAGAGTACAAATCAATATGAATCCGCCTTTCCTAGAGGAAGTTATAGCCCTGCTTCGCGGTTTAGAGGTCATCTTCTGCTGTAATTAGGAAGCGGCAGTGAGTTTCAATTGAATTATGAAAAGCCAGGAGTACTGTATGCTCAAAGTTAAGGTTTTTAACAAATGTGGGACTGGGGCCATCGGTTGATTACACATACAGGAAATACCAGCTTCCAAATCTCCAAAGGCAGGCGAGGAGGTGGCCACCATGCTGGGCCCACGAAGGAATCTGATACACAGGCCACCTGCCCTGCAGTCCCAAGGGACCCTCGGAGCCCACCTGCCTTCCTCATAATCCCAGCTCAGGTACAATCAAGGCAGCTGAACCATAGCACCCCCACCCACAAGGCTGCCCCAAGCCCGGGACCCTCAGTGCACAGGAGTGTACAGCTGGGTCTCCAAGCAACAGAGAATTCAAACCCCCCACCCTGCCTGCAGGTAGGGTACACGGGGGCTTGCCTTTGCTTTCGTGTGGTGGAAAGCTCAGGAACACGCTTTATTATCTCAGAACACGTACACCTCCCCCAACAGGTAGTGCAACATGCTGGCTTGCCTTTGTCTGCAGCGAAGGCACAGCCATACCCACCAGACAGACGGTGGGACGACCGGACCCAGCCGTCCCAAACCGCCCTGGTCCCACTGCAGCCCGGAATTCATTCATTCCAAAAGAGTCCTGTGGCTTCTGTAATGTACAGACCATGTACAGAAAATCAAGGCGACAAAGTGGACAACAGACAGGGCCTCTGTCTCAGGGAACGTATGGAAATCAGTCTAGAAGGTTCTATGTTAATAGAGCACTGCTCCTTAACCCAAGTCTGCCTACAACAAACACCTTTATCTAATTTCACCAGATAGAGTCAGAAGGCAAACATCCTGGGTTTCCGGGCTATTAATGACCATGGGCTCACGCCAGCCCCTGGGCCACCCTCCTGACTCCAGGAACACGTGCAAGGACTCACACGTGTGACAGGGGTGATGGGCTCCCAGCAAGGCCAATCCCAGTCGATTATCGATATTGAGAGATGCAGAGACCAAGGGCACCTTGAGTCTAGATTCCCAGGACACAGAACCTGCCCTTCCATGGTGCTTCCCGCATTACTTTCCAGTCCCCAAGGTCCTGAATTGCGGAAGCAGGTACCTATCTTCAGTCTGCAGGAGGGGTGGGATGACAGCCGCAGTGACCGGCTGAACCGAGGGGCATTCCAGTAGACCTGCCTGGCCCAGAGGAGCCCCACACTCCCCCTGGAAAGGGGTAAGGCCCATTCTGGGGCTCTGGTATCCTCCAGCTGACAGCCTCCCGCTGCGAGCAGGGAGACCAGGGAAACCAATCACCCCGTCCTGCTTCAGCAGAATTTCTCAAGGAGATGCAGGACTCACCCTGCCAGGCCATCCAAGGGTTCCTTTGAGTTAAACAATGTATAGCTGAACAGAAGAGGGAGGCAACCACAGTAAAGGTGTCAAGTTACAGGGCACAGAAACCAGGTATCTTTACATGTTTTCTGCAAATCTCCTATATTAAACGGCAGCGCAATACTGTCTGATGAATCAAGGCCCACTCCAAAGGGATCCGACAGGAGGAAAGCTCATGGGACACCTGATCTCATCAGCCTGGAGAAAGATGGGAATGGGGTCCGTCCTCTTTAGGAGCCATTGTTGTCAGTTTGTACACATTTATGCAGAAATGGAAATTAAACACCGTAATCGGATGCTCAGAAGAGCTGTTCTATAGTTTGGGTTTTTTATCCCCGCACATTAACTTTTTTCCCCCCCAATATTCTATCTTTTGGCCATATATAATTAACTGTAACAGCTTCTGCAACCCACCCCACAGGTTGTTGCTGTTTCTTTTAAATAGTATACTGCTGAGAAATTGATTTGTTTGCTCCCTGCCTAAAGAAACCACATTATGAAATATGTATAAATGTCACTGTTCGGGCTGCTTCTTAGGATAAGTACAGAAAAATGTTCCACTTTACCTCCTTGCACTGGAGTCCACTCATGGCAGACATTCTCATGCATTACCCGTGGGCCCACACACAAAGACCGATGAATTACGCAGCATTTTCTTTTAAAACCTATTTATCCTTAACCGGTACAAGTCTCGGGGAATCATCTTAATTGCTACCTGGAAAGAATGAATTGCTAATGCATTCAGTTAACCAAGAAGACTTTATTTTTAACAGTACGGGGCCAGGTGGGAGTTGCCAAGTTTGCCAAAAATAAACGGGTCAATCAATCAATAAATAAAGCAAATGTATTCAGTGGCTGTTGGACGCCAGGGAAGGAGGAAGCCACCGTTAACAGGCCTGGGAGACAGAGTTCCACCAGGGACAACTGAATTCTCAGCCATTTCCTAAAAGCCTTACTTTAGAAACGCCATTAAGTCAGGATCCAGAAATTAGAGATGAAAAACTCTGAACGTACCCAAGTTTTCAGTGTCACGTGGGCTGTTTCTTAAGCTGTGAAGTATTTCTAGAACATCTGTAGCTGAGGAAGTTGCTGCTAAATTGAAAGTAATGCCAGATGACCCCTGAACCTGGGGAGGTAGTGGTGTGCCCCTCCATACAAAGCCAGATGGAAGTACAACAGAAACTGTCTAAAACTAAGACCATGTTAAAAAAAAATGTTACTGGTCTGATGTATTTGAGGAGTAGTATTAACAGGGAGGGTGGTAACACATAACTATGAAACAAAACTATTTACACACACACACAAATAACCTTTCCTCTCTTGTCAATCACATCCAGAACACCTGATTTGACACCCGACACTTTCATACGACCAAGTTCACTCCCCTCCCCACTCACATCCACACATCCATCCTCACTCTGAAACTTACAGCAAAGCTAAAACAGCCTTTCCTTCGGTGAGTGTGGCCATCGCCTCCATCCACTCTTCCCTACTCTTCCTCCCTTTAAAACACACGTGCGCCAAGTCTCAGGGAAAAGATAATGATCAGTCCATTGACATCTGCCTCTGGTTGTCCCCGTTACCTGGGCTGCCATTCCTCTGCCTGCTGGGGACAGCAGGGGCGGGGCAGGAATGCCTGTGTCTGGGGCTTGTTCAGGTCCCCACCATGGCTGGCCTTAGAGGGGCTTTGTCTGCTACCTGTGGGTCCTGAACACAGGCCACACCCCTGGGGGGCAGCAGCCTGCACTTTGCACAGACCTCACTTTGCACAGACCAAGTGCTTGGGGCGGGGACGGACTGGTCATACACGTGAGAACGTGAACTTCCAGGGAACCGTGGAACCCAGGACTCATCACCGACTCCAAAAGGATCCTGCAACACTGGCAAAGCAAGTGGCACCACTGCAGTGTTTCAGCAGGGGACCGTGCACTGGCGTACATGGTCAGTGTCTGGGCCCCAGGTCTACCTGCAAGCCCCAGGTGCTGGCAAATGGATCCAAGCGTCAAGTACTTCACTAATAAAATGGAGACCTCAGCCAAAGGTCATCAAGGATCTCGGAAGAAAGGTGGCCCTCGCACCTGTGCCAGCATCACACCTCGATGGAGTGCTCAGTAACGACACACCTCCCACCTCACCAGGGAACGAGGCCCTGGGACCACAGTCCTTCCCAAGAAGGGGCCTCCAGCAGAGCACAACTCAGCAGAGAGCCACCTGGCCAGGAGTCAGAGGAAGTTCAGGCGGGCTCGCTTGCTCCAGACACACGGAGGACAGAGCGAAAATGAAGAGCCCCTGTTTCGCTCTGCGCCTCCCTGGCTGGTAAATCGACTCTGATTAGAACCAGCAGTTGTGAGGGGCTGGGGGCTCCACCTGTGTGACCAGGACGGACGATTTCCCTGGTCCCAGCCAGGACTGAGATTCTCAGGAGGAGAGGACAAGCGCTGAATCAACACCTCCCAGAGAATGGCTACCACGTTGAGTTGGGAGCTGCGGCTCAGGAATAAGATGCAAACAAGAACCAAGAACCCAGAGCTCCAGCTGGGCCCCTCCTCCCTGCTGCACAGAGAACTGGCTGAAGCTCCAGCAGCATCCTCCCACCTCGCCTCCTGGCTGTTTCTCATCTAGAGAGCTCCCCCGGAGATGAAAGGCCCCGCGGATGTGCCGCGGGTTTGTGGTTTTCAACGTTGGCAGTCAAGCCACTGGCCTAAAAACTGGAGCAGGATCACACATCCCTTGTGTAGACCAGATGGAGAGCTGGACGGCAACGACCGGTGAAGGCCGTGAGCTCAGGAGGACCCTCGGAGGCCACAGGTAGGACCAGCGTGACCACACCCACCGAGCCCACTGAGACTCAACAGTCAGCCGCCCATGGTGTGGCTGTTTGTTTCTGAAGCACCATCTTCTCTCTTTTGTTCTTCGGGAAAGACATCTGTCCTGGCAGAAGCAGAGCAGCGGCCCTCCTGACAAGGCAGAAGACCTCACAGGACCCTGGGGCCCGCGAAAGCCCCACTTCAGATGGCCCACAGCCTGGTCCCCCGTGGCAGACAGCGGCAAAGCCCTCCCCACCACCAAGCGCCCCATCAGCACCTTGGGGACCTCAGAGCGCCTCTGCCTGGGCCTTGTGAGGCGGGTCATGCTTCTACATCATTATGGTGACCTGTCAAAACAGCGCAGTGCAAGAGCTTCTCTGGGTACAGGCGGCCGGCTACACTGTCAGGTCTGTGCCAAACCACAGCCACCACTAACCCAACATCATCTTACAGAATAAAAGCGAAGGGCTCTGGTTTCCACTTCCACTTACTTGTAGGCATTTAACAAAAAGCACTTATTTTTCCCTGACACTTTTGTTAAAATTACAAGGTAACTGGGTGCTGTCATACATGTTAATGCTTATTAACGAATCGGTACAAGACAGACAATGAGCCACCTGAAGCCACGGAGAACTAACTCTGGTTTCAGAAGTCAGCACCGCGGGGCGCATATTGGGCTTTCATTTGATAACAAGTAACACACAGAATGGACAGTCAAAGCAGAACAAAATGCAGCGGACCTCAGTGTGGCGGGTCATTATTCATTAGTAATGACAAAGTGAGCCTCTTTGGGGAGAGAGCGCTGAAATGCTTGAAGTTATTTAAAAAAAAAAAAAAGCCACGATCCAAACTATCAAGTCTAGAATAATAGGTGTACAATGCTATTAAATGAGGACATACTCAAAATTCCTAAGAGGACAGAAATGAAACATAAATGGTTCTAGCACTTCCCAGGGTTGCCATTCTGAGGCGGAGACTTTTCACAAGTTTCGTGTTTTTCATCCACTTCCTTCTCCTCTGCCCACACGAACAGAGAGAGACCTGTCTAGACTGGAGACCTCAGTGGGTCGAAGTCCACGCGGGATCCTTCCTCGTGCTGCGAGCCAAGATGCCCCTCTTGCACGGCTATGTATCAACTGCAGATGGGGCTGAGAGGGCAGCCGCCCAAAAAAGGGGGTACAACGTACTGGGCAGAGTGACGAGCCATGGCGAAGAGGTCCAAGACTTCCGACGTGCTTTCTGGGGGCATGTGACTATCTGTAGCGGTGATCAGGGGTGAAAGTTAACCCACTGTCAGGGTGCTGGGGGGCAGCCAGGCCAACAGGGCCACAGTCAACATGGGTAGGGACCCCAGGAGCACCCCGGGCACAGTGGCCACGCGCCAATTAGCGCCAACCCCAGTGCCGTCCTGATCCTCTGCCAGAGTGCTATCAAAACCACGACCCCAAAGTCTGCCAAGAACACAGACGTGCCGGGAACCACCACACAAGGCCAGATTTATCAGGAGCTGTGCTGCCATTTCATTCTGCGGCTGGATGCGTTTACGCAATGTTAGGTTCCTTCTTCCAAGATTGAGACCACGGTGAAACAGGACCGCGCAGGGGTCCGGCTATGAGGGTAAGTCAAATGAACAGCACTGCTCCGCAACCACTGCTGATATGGAGAAAGTCCATTTCACGCCTAGTGTAGGAATTTCTATATTCTCATCTTTTCTAACCCGTGGTGTCTATAAAGGATACCAGGCGCCGCTCTCATTTTGGCGCTCCAGGCGGATGCCCAGCACGTGAACCTCCAGCACCTTTCTGTGAAGGACTCAGGCATCGGGCACGGCCAGTGCTCGGACACGGAACTGGATGTCTGTGGGCCCACGGGTGTGCAGTGGATTTCTATCACGACTGAAAACTTCAGCCCCCGCACCCAAAACTGGAACTAACACCCCACCAACCGCAGACGCCCGATGACTCTGTACAACAGTTTCTCTGCCTGAGAACTTCTACATCAAGTTCCACCCGAAACGCAGGGATTTCTGACACCATCCCAGGCTGATGACTCCATTCACAAATGAGGCCTCAACATGGCTACAAGAGGAGATGGCTAGTGCCCGGGCAGCTACATTGGCGTCCCCAGCTGACTCGACTGACTCCATGGGAAAGTGGGGGGAGACACAGAGTGAGACCCCTACCTGGAGCCACGACCCACTCGGCTGGTTGGCTTCAGGCTGAGGTTCGGCTGGGCCGCCCACTGGTGCTTCAGCCTCTGAACACACCCGACCTAAGGCCACAGTGGTGAACTTGACCTTTCCTCAAACCAGAGGCTCGGGTCTAGTCAACCCTTCAGGAAACGAGTGCAGGGGTTTGACAGAAAACACGCTGAGAAAATTTGCTCCCGTGCTCTTTTTTCTTGCTTTAAAATGATGTTGTTAGCTCAAGGAGAAAACATTTTTTTTTTTTTTTTTTTTTAAAGCAGGATAAAAATCAATCACTTCTAAAAAGTTGCCACTTGGAGACGTTGAGTAAGATCCAGGTTCTGTGAAAAATAGCTACAGGCATGTTGAAACTAAACTCGGGACCCCCAAGCCTTGCTCCGGTGGAGGGCTGAACCGTACCGATCGATCTTTTCTCAACCACACTTCAAATGAGTGTAGACAGAACCGAATGCTCTCCTCAGCACACACCACACTCCCAATCAACTCCACCAGAAAAAATCATTACATGTTCAAGACATCCTAGAGGTTGGTAACTCTAAAAATCTAAGCTCATTAAAGACGAGCCATCATCAGCAAGCCGCTCTCTTTCTGAAGGCATCCATCACCCACACTGGTCAAGCGACTTGGGGGCGACATGAGACTATTTCCCTAACTCATTTTTATTCTTTGTAATTAATATGTCGAGAGTCCCACCATGACTTCCAGTCTGACTTGAGTTCCTAGCAGTATAATTTCCGCTGACTTATCTTTATAGCAGCAGCAACAATCACGTTACACTGAACTATATTGCTTCAGAGTTAATTACATGTATTTTGCTTTTGATAAATGAAAATACCAGATGCAGTTAATTGAAAGACAATCAATATGATCCTGCTATTAGACGTCCCAGTGAAACATCCCGAGGCTGCCGGCGAGCCACAGTCATTAACTAATTGAAAACACATTCCAAACGGGATTTTAGAAAACCTGAACTTTTACCTGGCGATATTTTACAGTAACTCACCAATATAAATCTGTCCACAAACTCTATAGGTCACACGATGGGTTGTCCGTCTTTTGAAGGGAATTCAGCTTCATTGGTTCAAAACCATTTACGGCGATGAAACCCTGAAAGCAAAATGAATTGGGTCAGTGAGGCTACTAAAGCAGTGATTTTGCTGTTGTTGTTGTTGTTTATATCTAGCCATCCTTTAATTGCATTTTTCCAATGCCTTCGACTCTAAGCTACCAGAGGTTATTAAATGGTTTCATTAAAAATACTATTTGTCTTGCTTTAGTCACACACCAGATCAAATTAAACAGCAGAGCCGCAGAACAAATGAACCCTTTCCATCTATTTTGACACAAAGCCAAGTGTGCAAAACCAGAAGGTGCTATCGTGTCATCACCGTGAAAATGTCCTTTAGCTTTCTTTACATCTTCAAGTAGCCAGCCAGGGCTCAAAACAATCAATACCTCCAAGCAAAAAGTATCACCAACTCTCTGAGAAACATGGAATTATAAAGTGCAATCCATAAGTCCATGGTTTATAAGTGCTATTAGCATAAATGCTGACAACTGTTAATCCACTGTAACTCTGATTAACGGTTGCAGTTGTCCATTAATAGAAGGCATTTTAACTTACTACTGAAATTGATTACTCAGTTAAGAATTCAATCCTAATGTTCAATAAAATTGCACTTTCTTAGCAAATGCGATATGAAAAGAGGTGATGCATTAAACGGCACTCACATTTATTTTCCTATACATGGAGTGAAAAGCAAATATATGGTGTCATCCGCGTTATCTGAGCCACTTCCTGCACACGCGGCGCTGTAAGGGGACAGAGGAGGAAGTGACTCCGCCTGTGGCTGACACAGCAGGCCAACACCTGGGCAGCAGGCACGTCCAAGGGTCTTTTCTGTGGCTTTCCCATAAGAACAGATGGAATTTCAACAATGGAGCTGCCATGCAACTGCAGTGTTGTGTTTGGAGGTAGCCTTTCTCCAGTCCCGTGAGAAAGGAGAGGTACGGTTCATGGAAATGAACAGATGCAGCCAACACTGACTATTTCCAAGCCTGCCTTACAACCAATCAGGGTTCAAACGGTTGATTATTATTCTTTAAATGTATGAGATTACTGTAACCAGCTTCTCAGCTACACTCTACTTTTCATACCATGCAAATCTTAGGAAGCTAGTTTCTTAACAGTTTCTCCTCTTTTAGAACAGTGTAATCTCTTGGGCTCCAACCCTGTGACATATCCTGCGGGATTATGTACCGAGTCCGAAAGGAAGCACTGAACCTCCCACTCCCCACCCACCTGTGCTCTTCTCTATGGAACAAGGAAGCGGAGTGTCCAGCGCTGACACCAAGGCTCCCACTTCACAACTAGACTCGTCAGTGGCAGGGATGGCTCTGAGGACCATTCAGGAGAAGGGTGTCCGTCCTCTAGAGTCCGTGCTCATGCACCCACAGCCGAGAAGTAATTCGCTTCCAACTGTGCTGTGTCATGCCCCACAACACTTTACATCCCCAATTTCCCAATTCGAGGAAGGGGTGGGGGCAGAGAAGTCCCCCCTCCTGATGAAATTGTATTCATCTCAGGGTTTCTCCACGTCCGGAACATAGTAGGACATCAAATATTTAACTAACTGCATCATGGAATTTATATTCCTGGACTCTAGTGCTTGTCCTAGCCTTTCCCTTCTATTTCAAATGCTTCGCAGAGTAATCAAATGTTTATGGATATATGTAAACAATGAATTTCCAAATATATAAAGAAAGTGACACATACCTTATGTATTTGGAATATTTACTTCATATATACCGGGGGTGCCAAAAAAATGTTATGTAAGTGGACACTTTGGTCAACGCTGCTCAAGCAGCAGTGTCTGGACGCCAATGGGAACCACTTTGAGCACCTCTTGTAATTGCAGAAGTCAAACGTGACTTGTGTTCATCTTTTGTTATTGGTATATATTGAGTATTACAATTTTAATACAGTTTTCCTTTCTTCAAATGAGCATGCGTATTTTTGGCCCCCTCTGTATAGATGAAGTAAGACTTCATAACGTCTGTAACATTCCTTATGTTTAAACAAAGGTAACATATTAACAACTACCTAATCTTAGCGGTGGGTACAGATTCTTTGAGATGCTTCACAGTAAAAGCCACTAACGAGGGAATAGACAACGGACTCTCCCTGTGTCGAAGACGTCACAAAGGAGGTGACATTCCATGGAATTTCAAGACGGAAGTTCGAGCGCCTGCAGACAGACGGCCCACGTGAACACTGACAGTTTATCTAGTTAAAAAGACTGGAGGTAAAGGCAACGTGATGGCAGCACAGTGTGGAGCAGTGCCCTCCCCGCACGTTCGCCAGGGGAAATTCTCTTGGCAGGATTTCTCTAAGAACTTCCAAGAGTACATATGCAACAAGACACAGAAATGACGTAGCTGATTAAAATCACCACTGCTCCTCAACCAGCAACCGCAGGAGCCCCAACGGGCTGTCCCGCTGAGTGTTTCGGCCATGGAGAGAGATGCCAGTCAGCTCGCAGCTGACTCAGCTGCTTCTGGCCAGAAGGGCTCCTGTTTTGGGTCGGTACCATCTACCTGGGTGAATGCAGTAAACACCACCTGGTAAATGATGTGTTCCGTCCATAGATGATGACAGCGAGGGGTACGTACCCCTCCTCCCCACCCAGAGCACAGCAGCACCCAATGCCTGAGGAGTCTGAGCCAGGCCACGGTCCTGGGGCTTTCTACATACAGGAAACAATTCAGGACACATTGCCTGGAAGGGTCCACTCCACCGAGATTTTTAGTTTCTTAATATACTAAGTTGGTTATGAAAATCACATTTTAGGTATGTAGTTAATAACTCTGCTTTTCTGAAACTGAACGGGATGAGCCCCCTGGAAAATCTGTCAAAAGCCTGAGATGAACTCTTAGAAGGTCTGAAGGGAGGCTGAAGGGCTCTGCCCTGGCTCATTCCAGGAGAACCAGTCCTGCCTGCACTTGAACTTCAGCTGTCTCCCCGAACTGCTCCTGTGCGCTTCATGGCACTGAGGCCCTCCACCACCCAAACTGGAAAGTGAGGAGAAGGCACACAGGCAGGCCAGCCTGGGCTCCCCAGCTCCACCATCCCCCCTGCCGTTGGCGCATTTCTGTGACAAAGTGCCCACTTCCTGGCACTTACTCTGCATGAATTATTTCTAATGGCTTGTTACCACTCGGGGCCTGAACTCCACCTGGATTCTTTGCTCTCACGGACTCACATGTGGGTCATCTAGGCTTTAAAATGCCATCTACTGTACTGCTATCCTTTCCTCCAGGCTGGGTGGGCATTTACTAGGAGAAAGGGCCTCAGGTGGCAAACGTGGGCAGAGGCAGCCCCGGATCCAGGGAGAGCGCCAGTCTCGTCTGGAACCTGCTGGCGGCTTCCTCGGGTCTTGCCCTCCTTCAGCTGTGTTCCCCTCAGATCCAGGGGGCCTCTTTCACATTTACTATTTAAATAGAAAACCGGAAAGTAATCTGCAAAGTCACCCCTTAGGCAATCACCAATTTACTGCCATCAAGGACTCCTGGGAAAAGACAGGGAGACGGCACGGAGTTATCAGGAACCACATAGAACCCCAGGCTCCACGGGCCAAGATGAGCAAGTCCCTGGGACTCGGTCCTGTCTGGGCTGGAGGAGACAACACTCACAGGAGAGAATCCTTTCAAAGAGATAATGAAGTTTAGCCCGGGACCTGCATACAGCAAGTGCTCAATAAATGCTAGTTATCATCAGACTTAGCAAACGACTCCAGGACAAGGCTGCCCATCAGCATCGTCTAAGAACAAAACCCATCTCTACCCAAATCCTGAGACACATGGTGCAATATTCCTCAGCAGGTCACTGAGCAGAGCGATGTGCTGGCCCCACCATGGAAGGGAGGCCCTGCCCCCCCCCTCGGTGAGAGCCCTGTGCTGGCCGTGCTCGGGAAAAGCACAGGGCCTGGGGAAGAACCACCCAGAACCCAGCCTCCTCCTTATAAATGTTCTCTTGGCACAGATGCCACTGGCATCCTTCAAGAGGCACCGTTGCTATCCAATTTACAACGGAGCCATGCTGACGACGCTCCAGCACTCCAGGAAATGCCCATCCTTCCCAGTGGCAAGGCCCCCCCACGGGGCATCCTGCTGCCCGTCCGACTCAGGCCAGGGCAGCCCAGCCCTCAGCAGTGACTTGCCCATGGGGCTGCTGCAAGAAGTGCCCAGAGAACGCAAAACCACAGCTCCAGAGAAGGCTCACCCCACCCTGCTCAGCGCCTCAGTGGAGCTCCCAGGGAGCCCAGCTGTGACCTGCAGGCCCCTGCATCCGGCCCCATGTAAAGCCTGTTTCCATCTGTTCACCCCCACAGCAGTTTTGGGGTGTCAGTCTGTGTGAGAGGTGAGTGACCCTGAGTGATGGGACCATGATAGAGATGTGACAGCATGGGAAGTGGGTGCCAGGGGCTTTCCCATGTATCCATAGGTTCCCACAATTATCTCAAGCGCAATGGGTGGGAAAAAGCCCCTCAAACAGATGAGGAACCCAGAAGTTCACAGAGAAACCAAATGCCCGCCCCCTAAAACAGACCAGCCAGTGTCAGCAAGAAGCTCCTCCTGCGGGATTGACAGATGCGTGGGCAGCACAGCAGGAGCGCAGCTCACTCACCACAACAGCAGGAGAGCATTTCACGGGACGCGAGAACAGCCTGCACCCCTGCTCCAGACAAGGGAAGGGCCCTCACGTCCTGTGTGTTCCCACCCCCACCGCTTACCCACCCTCATGGCGGTCACACACCCCCTGGCCATCCCTGGTAGTTCACTCCCTGGGAGGGAGCCCTTCCAGGCCCTGAACCCCACTCCTACCTCTCATCGGTCCTCACTCTTAGGGTCACTGGGATGATGTGTGATGTAAAACGACACACGACAGAAATGGGATGGCACTGGGAATGCCACCAGCAGACTGGCAAGGGAAAAGGGGTCTGCTTGCTTGGGGGGGGGGCTGCTGGGGGCATCTCTGGGTGGGAGGGGCTGGCAGCTGCTGGGACGGGGCCTCTCCCCACCAGCCCCAGAGCTCTCAGCACAGTGGGCCGCACGTGGGATCTGCCCTCCAGCCAGGACATCAGGCTGACAGTGTGACAGCACAAGCCCAAGTTGCCTGGAATGGTACCCCCACTCCCTCCCACACCATTTATGCGCCCGCCCAGCCTGTAATTATTAACTCGCCCCCAGAAAGGTCTAGTCCATCAGGCATAAAGCAGGGTGGAGTTCTGGTTTGGTTGTCACATGGGAAAAACCAAGGAAACAACATCTGCTGAAGAGCAAAACGTCCCCTGCTCGTTGGCTAGGACAGAATTAATACGGTGTGATCTGAGATGCCTTCACCTTGCTGTGGCCAGGTTATTCCTGCCCAGGATTCAATTCCACTTACTATTGCCTAATAATAAATAAACCATATTAATTAGCATGGAAACAATTATCCTTTATTCAGGGGGGAAAAAAGAACAACCCTGAAAGCTAATTCTTTCCATGTCCCATACAGCCCACGTTGGCATTGAGACACTTAAGGTCAAATCAACACTTCATTATAACCCCCTGATGTCCAAGAATTTCGACATCAGTAAGAAAAATGCCCTCCGGGCAGAAACTGTACATACAGTCTTTGTAGAGAGAATGTTTATGGAAATTTTGTAATATTAATTATGTTCAGCTGGTTTTAAGTTTTAAGAATGTGAAAAGAGCCAACAGCCAAGATTTTAGACGTCTTGTCTTTCAATATAAGGACAGCCAGTGGAAAACCGTAAGGAAAGTCTTGGAATTCTGCCACTTTTTTAAGGAAAACAAAATAGAATATTTTCTGTGTTGTCTCAGATGCAGTCAATTAATTTGTCCGTTCCTCTACTCCGTCCTTCAGCTTTTTACTTTTGTGCCCTACAGAGCCAACGGGTCTGAGACAGGATAGGTGAGCAGAGTAGCTTAGCGTGGTAGCATTCGCTGGCTCCAGCGATGGAGAAATGAACAAAGGCATGAGGAGGCCAGACTCGGGGTGGGGGGAGGGAGAGGGCTTGCAAACAACTGGAAAAACACGGAAAGCCCATCAATACACGGGTGCTGCTCATCAGGCCTGACACAGGCCAAGTTCTGAAAAAAAAAGAGGTTCCATGAGCAGCAAGCCCCACACACAACGACATCATTTTGTGAATTCAAGCTGTGTTCCCACACCCCAAACTGCCCAGCTGGCAGTGGAAGTGAAGGCAGCTGGTCTGAGCCGTCTGACCCTCGGCTCACAGAAGCCTGGCTGTGTCCCCACGTGTCCGTAGGAAAGTCAGACAAGCCACGAAACTGCCTTAACTCTGAAAAGACCAAAGGGGTGGGGGGAGTCCTGCCAGGGGCCAGGACCCCCTTAAAATCAGCCCAGCTCAAAGGGAAGCCTGGCCACTGGGCATCAGCTCTGTGTACAGGCCTCAAACAGAAGAAAGGAACAGGTGTAAACCCACATCACAAATCAGACACTTGTAGGTGTCTCACCAATGGCCACTCCTGGTTCCAAGTAGCAAGTGAACAAGAAAACTACCAGTCGGGGTGCACACACGTCTGCAAGGTGGCCCAGAACCTGCCAGAAGAGGTGGAAGGAAAGATGGAGAACAGAGCCCGGCTAATGGTGACCACTAACCAATAGGGCATCTGGAAACAGTTCTTTGGCCTGGGTATCCTCCCTGGCAGAGAGCAGGCAGAGCATGGAAGAGGAAGAGGCGTTCTCTAAGAGCCTTTCTGCCAGGCACCCCATCAACACCTCATTCGACAAGGGGCCCGGGTCACATGGGAAGCAGATGGTTCATCAGTGACATACGAGGTCTGACAATTAAGTTCGGGAACTTGTTGCAACGACGTTGCTCACCTTTTTTGATATCAGGGAGATTATTCATTCTGAATTTGTACCAACGGGACAGTTAACCAAGTTTACTATTTGGAAATGCTGAAAAGGCTGCGTGAAAAAGATGAAAACGACCTGAACTTTTCGCCAACAATTCATGGCTCTTGCATCACAATAATGCACCAGCTCACACGACACTGTCTGTGAGGGGGTTTTTAGCCAGTAAACAAATAACTGTACGGAACACCCTCCCTACTCACCTGATCTGGCCCCTAATGACTTCTTTCTTTACCGGAAGATAAAGGAAATACTGAAAGGAAGACATTTTGATGACATTCAGGACATCAAGGGTCATACGATGACAGCCCTGCTGGCCATCCCAGAAAAAGAGTTCCAAAATTGCTTTGAAGGGTGGACTGGGCACTGGCATCAGTGAATAGCTTCCCAAGGGGAGTACTTTGAAGGTGACTGTAGTGATATTCAGCAATGAGGTATGGAGCACTTTTTCTAGGATGAGTTCGCGAACTTAATGGTCAGACCCCGTAAAACCTATATATGCTGCCAATCTTTAAAATAAACGCCACTGATGACAGAGCAGAATGTTGAAGAATCAGCAAGACAAACGCCCCCTCCCACTGTGGGGGGAGCATGAGGGGAACTTTTCCAGAAGATTCCACCCCCACCCCATCTACCGCTAGTGAGAAACAAGAGCGGTCAGTATTTATATAAAAACTAAGAACCATCTAAGATGCCAAATAAAAAGAGAATGGCTGGACGCCTACTTCCCTGCACGTACCACGGAGATGCCCAGCTATCACGCTGTACCCATATCACATATTATGATACTTGCACCAACAGATTATTTTTAAAAATTCAAAAACACTTAATGACACAGGAAAAATACTTATAGGTTAACTGAGAAAAATACAAAACAGAATAATCCAAATTTCATATAAATTTAAAAATCGTCGTTAAACAGTGAATTTCATTTTTTAGTATATACGTACGTACATGAGAGACAGAAAGATCTCCAAAGTCTTAGAACAAGTGCTTTCTCCATGCTAAAAGTAAAGGTGATTTTTGAAATATTAAGACTTTCAGATCACAGAAATCATTATCTAATATTCTTCATCCTTTCCAATATTTCAGCATTTTCCGCACAGATTTCCAACAATCTGGAAAATAAGCAGTAAAAATGCCGGGGGTTCCTATGTCAGCAGAGAGGGAGCTGAAGCTGGCAATGCAGAAATCGCGATGGCTCCAAATTGCCTCTGCCTCGGTTCCCAGCCACAAAGAGCAACACTGCAAAACAGCTCCACCTAGGATGTCAGCCAGCCCCCAAGTCGCAGCTGCACTCCCAAGGTGGGTTTTGAAGGAAGTAAGGTATCCCCCTCCATCCTCATCCAAGTTCACCCTACCAAAGGGTGTCCCCCTTGGGGAGATTCCATCATGTAAGTCTGAATTCCAGTGGCCAGTCCACCTGCAGAATGAGGCTGGTACCAATGCAGTGGGGAGCTCAGAATGCACACCCCCCCCCCCCCCCAGGGCCCAGCCAACTTCTTGGCCACAGACTAGACTGCAGAATGAGCAGGGAGGAGCATTAAAAAAAGAAAAGAAAAAGGCAGTATGACTTCAGGATCAAATGGCAAGTCCACCAGCTCTGAAAGATTATGCATAAGTAACTCATCAGAAGAGTGACTGGCTTGAGGTATCAACAGTGCTGATCAGTGTGCTACATGCAGAATATTGAGCGGGGTGTGGGGGGGGGGCAGTGGAGCTGAGTAACATCCATGCAGCCAGACAGCCCCTGGACTCCTGCTCTCCCACACTGTGTCCTCACCCTCAACCCTTTATACGTCGGACAAGGCACTGACTGCTTTGCCTGTGTGTAATTGGTTTAGGTAGCAGCTGTGTGAGCAGGGCAGGATCTGATTTTGACCTTGGAGAACTTGGAGACCGACTAATGGTTAAGATCACTAGAATGAGGTGTGAGTGGCCCTAGAAAAGTTCCCTGGCCCTCAGTTCCTCTTCCTCCCCGATGAGCCCAGGACGTGACCTTCGGTGAGGCCGCAGTGGGAGTTACATGCCATGCCGCCTGGCGCACCAGATGCACTCAAATAGCTCTTATCATTTCACAAACGCATTACTAACATGACGAGGTGAATTCAAGAACCGAAGGCCTGGGGAATAAAAAGCCCTGAAGGAAACTAGGTTCCGTTTTATTTCAAACTAAATTAAGAACCCAAATCTCAAGGTTTGGGAGAGATTTATGTTTAAAACGCAGTACATCACTGCCATCAAATGGAACGATGGCTGTACCTGCAACATAGAAACAACGTTAGTTCTTAAAAATCCACGTCCAGAGCTGGGTACGTTACAGAGAATGGCACACAAAGAAACTCTGCACATACAAACGTGAGTGACATCCATGGTCTCACTGTAGGTCAGTTCATGGGTCCAACACATACATTGGGTGCACACACATTGTGAGAAAGGAAAAAGCTGTATTAACATTGTAACACTCAATATACACCGGTAACAAAAGATGAACAAGTCATGCGTATACATTTTTTTGGCGTATGCATTTTTTGTCTAGGGGCAACGAACATTAAGAATAAATCCCAGAGCCAGATGAGACCTTAGAGCATCTCATCCGGGAACAGAAATCAAGGCGCAGGTCACCCAGCCCATCAGAGACAAAGGTAACCTGTGTCCTGACTCGGTCCTTTCCACTCCCCACCCCAACACGCTGTCAGAAACACTCCATAGTGGTGTGAACACCCCAATAGCCCAAGACCCACAGCAGGACAAACCCTTCTCATCTGACCAGAGTTTAGACCACCCAGTTATAATGGTCCCGGACACAAACGCTGCACCCTCCCTCGCAGAGGAATCCAGGACACGGAGAGAAAAGCCAAATGCCAGCTCAGCCGGTGGCCCACCCAGCTGTGGGAACCACCCATGCACCGGGGGTCCATTTTCAGTCCAGGTGCCTCCCAGGTCCCAGAAGACCAGCAGCGAGGCTGGCTCAACAGTGTGGATCCAGGAAGAAGAGCCCAGGGCCCCTCCAGAGAATGCAAAGACTGTCTGTTGATTCACAGGCACCAGTAACACTGGAATCCTGAACCAACTTCCACACACACTGAGTACTCAGCGGCATTTCGTTAATTTTCAAAGTATAGACAAGCGTTCAGCACTAATGTCCATGGGGCACTAATAACTCCTCAATGCTGCCCTCACTCTTATGACAAATGGGTAAATACACACGTATGTATGTTCAAAACACAGCGCACATGTGCTTCCTGAAGGAAAAACAGCTCCAAGCTTTCATCGGAAATTCAGTTCTTGAGACTTGAAATTTTATAGTTCTCACGAAAGCAGGCCAAAGCCACCTAAGTGGCCAGGGCTTCCTCCGAAAGAAGTCATGCTGACACAGCCTTTATTCCTTTGTGAATCAGACCCGTACCCCATGTGTTATTATCATAGCATGACTGCTAATAAACGTCGACATTCAATAACCCTTTCTCTCAAGCTCTGTCTCATCACATATTTCAGTCCATGTGCACTGTGCAAAAACACACAACTCAGGGGAACAAAACTCACAAGGTGAAGGGGGCTCTTTTGCTGATTTCCCAAACCAGCCAAGCCAACGTGGCACCAGATACTCTAAACATGGCTCCACGGACGCTGCTGAGAAATGGGGCAAGCTAAGTGGAGGCCAGAGATGCCCAGTTCCTTTTGACATCAAGCAAGGAAGGGTCGTTTTGCAACTCTCAGGTCTCCAGGATGGTTTCCTTTTATCCAATGTTCTGGTCTAAAACTGGGTCCACAATCTTTAGAATGGAGTTATTTGTTACCAATAAAAAGGAACAAACTAGTGATACATGCAATAACTTGAATGAATCCCAAAGGGAACTGTGCTGAGTGAAAAAATTCAATCCCAAAAGGGTCTATACTATCTGACTCCATTTATGTAACAGTCTTAATTATAGCAATGGGGAAAAGTTAGCGGTTGTCAGGGATAAGAACTGAAAAGGGGGCAGGACACGCCAATACTGGAACTTCTCTGAGCAAGCTGGGTCTTGGAAGCCAGCCATCCCCATGTACAGCCATATATGCTGGCCTTGAACCATCTTGGCCACCTGAAGTGGCTATGGCTACAAACAGACACTAGTGGGGGGTCATTGGGGTGATGGAACTGACCTTGATGGTGCATAAATACCAGAACCTACACAGGATACACTTGCACAGAAGTAAATACACACCCAAATGAATACATGTTAACACTGGGGAAATCTGAATATCTGTGGATTGTATCAACGTCAACTTCCTGGTTGCCTTATGTTACCGTCATTTTACAAAATGTTACCATTGGGGAGACTAGGTAAAGGGTATTTATTACTTCCCTTACATGTGATTCTACGATTGCTTCAAAATAACAAATTTAATTACAAAAATAACAGGTAGGTTTGCCTTTTTGGGGGGTGGGGGGTGCGGGGTTGTTTAGTTTGGCTAGTGTTGACCAATAAATACGACAATTCCTTTCTTTATTGGATAATTGGATTGGTGTTTACAAGGAGGGGTCATGAGGAGCCAACCCTGCTGATGATTCACGCACTGAACTGGGATCCGCTTCCTCTGGCTGCCCAAGGCCCAGGAGCCCATCCCATCTGTCAAGAGCCAGAGAGTTCACAGCTCCTGAACCGACCTTCTGCACTGGACTTGGCAAAGATGCTTGCTACGTAAGTTCTTTCCTGGGAACGGGCACAACTGACTGGTTTCTCTCTCCCAGCTGCTGGCGGACACCTAAGTCTCCCCAGGGTCACATCTGACAGAGGGCTCCTTCCCTCCCTCACAGAGCAACCTGGAGAAGACAGAGAAAACCAGCCCCTGGCGCTGGTCCGTGCAGGGCAAATGGGCACACTGGCAGGGGACTCCAGGACTCCCTGACCCAGCCTGGCTAAATCAAAACTACAGGCAGCAGGCTGGAGTAGGCCAAGTCTGTCCCGGGCTGACACGCACGGTTGTACGCTAGGCTGGCCACCTTCCAACACCCAGCTCCCTCAGAGAAAGTTCTGGAGCTGGAGTGTCCTGGCAGATCAGCAGGCAGGCAAGCTTCCTGCCTGAGCTAACCCACAGCAGCCTGGGGACCTTACCGCTGCCCTGGAACTCCACATCAGCCTTTTGTGACAAAACTTAATCACACTGTATCAACCTAAAGGTTTTCTGTGGCATTCTGTATCTGTCCTCCGAGACCCCCTGTTGCCTCCCTTTTAAGGCAAGTCAGCACGCTAGCTCATTCCCAGCTCTCCTGGTAACTCCCTGCTGATTTAAAGAATCCACAAGAAAATTACAGAAGCATCTTTGCTGTTCCTGCCTTTATTGTCTTCAGGGTTACACTTTTTTCAATTCGTTCAACAGGAGTTTATCCTTAATGTCTCACAGTGACAATAATGAAAGTACCTCCCTCTCCCCAAAAGGTGCCATTAGGTACAAGTGTACAGATGAAAACATATTTCCCTAATAATACTATTTTTTCAGATTCTATAAATCCTTAAATAGCTGTTTACTCAAAAAGCTGAACCGCTTTAAAATCACCAACATTGCCCAGCTTCAAGGCTGCTTAAGAAATAACCAGTGACTCTTCCATGGGAATAAAAATTACGTTCTACATAAATTAAATATATAATTTGATTAAACATGTTTATGTCTTTGCAATGACATTTAAAATAGAAGTAATCATTTTCTTTCTTAAGAGAAAAACTCTTTCAAATATAATTCGAAGCTGTCAAACCTAGCTCCTGCGACAGATCTTTTAAATGTCACATACCTTCAAAAGGGGAGGGATGGCAGTTTTCTTTTAAATATGCAATTCCAAACAGCGTGTTCTGAAGCAGGCACATATTGAAATACACCGCTGGCATTGATGCTGATTAAGTGCAGCCCTCTTCCCTTCCTCGGGTGGATGTGCTCAGGAGCACAGCGCCCAGCCCTGTCTCTCTCCATACACCCCGAGTGGTTAGTGCCCGGGGCTGGCTGCAAACCACAGGCCCAACACCAAGTCACACCTCCAGTGCCTTAAGGGGGCAAAGGCATCCTCTCAGGATTCCTACGGTTTTCCTCCCAGATATCCTGCTGAACTCTGTGTAACCCAATTTTGGCCCAGCATCAACGGCCCAATCGTAAGCTGGTGTTAATCAGATGCAAGGAAAACTCCGAGCTCCTTCCCCTAAGTCAGTGACCTACATATTCAATTGCTTATTCTCCAACTCAGTAGCAAACACCGTGCTATATTTAAACACTGCGCACAGATATATCTTTCTTCTGAAATGCTTAGAGATACAGATAAGCCTTATACGCCAGCCTTCCTCTTCTTTTCAACTTAAGGAATGCAACCCTGTCAACATCAACTGTTTGGGGAACTCTGAAGAGTACAGTATGGTCCCTGTTGATATTACTTTAACAAGAAGGTACCAAGTGTCAGTTTTATAAAAAGCAAACATGAGCAGCATCCCCACTGGCCTTCCTCCCCAGCTCTGGGCAGACAGCACGTGCCCGGCAAGAAAGCAGCGCAGTTAAGCGTGGGTAACAAGCACGCCGCACACCCAGGGTCCAAAGGGGAGGCAAACGCTCCCTAACTGCTGACCCGTGGTGCTGGGGACCAACACCCAAATAATCTTGGAGCCAGCAGAGATGACAGCAAAAGGAGCAAAGAGCTCCCAGAGTCTGTCATAAGCCCCGGGGTGTGTGCGCCTGTGTGTGGTGGTGGTGGTGGCGGCTTTCACTGCCAATCTCTTGGTATTTTGCCCAAATTTTATAGAGTGTGGGCAAGCCAACCCCCCCCCACACACACACACACAATGTTGGAGGAGGCTCCTAAGGCCATCTGAAGAAGCATCACAGCAGAGGGTTTGAGACCAAACAGAAGACGCATCCCAGCCCAACACTGCAAGAGGAACCTTCTTCCTGGAGAAGGGAGGGAGCTGCCTTTGGGGATGAGGGAGCAGGTAAGGGAGGGGCCAGGACTGTGCCGGCCCAACTCCAGGGAACCTTGTAGACAGACTGCAGCGGGCAGGCAGCCTGGCAGAGGGCCAGGGTGGGTGGGATGTACTTCACAACCAGAGCCCAGAGCCGGCCAGAGTTCACGAACCTCAGCAGCACACACCTGCCCGCCGAATCCAACGGTGAAACCTGAAGAAACTCACTTTGCCTCTCGGAACCAACTTCATTCAGGTACGGGAGAGGAGTGCCACCCCAAGACACCCTAATTTTCTAACTCAAGTTCTAATGCCATTTAAAATAGGCAGTTGTGAAACTTAACAAAGCCAATGCTCAAAAGTCACTAGAGCTTGAAAGAAATCAAGAATGTGGAAAAGAAGAGATAGATATAAAGGGGACTCCTTTGCTTTGAGTTAGGTAAATCCCCTTCCTTGGGTGGCAGACCGCCCTCCCAGCACGTGGATGGGCAGGGCCAGTAAACACCACCCGTGAAGCCAGACCCCTCACACTGACCTGCCACAGCATCACAAGCCAACCATGAAGCCAGAAAGCGCGGACGAATCACAGTGCAGAGCAGGACCCTGCGCATCAATCAGTGAGACGTGCTGGCTCCTTCTGGGCCACACCGGCCCTTCCGCCCGCTCCCTGCACACGCCCCCCAAGACGGGAGCCTCGGGCCAGGGAGCCTTGTAGGGGCGCACTGGTGACTGGCCAGGTTTCCCACGATCAGCTGTCTGGGGCTCCAGTGTTGCTTTGCAGCTCGCTATCAAGCTTTCAGTCTCTCTCCACCCCTCCTCATGTATACACACCCATATACACACGTATTTCCATACATATCCATCCACACATCCAAGAGCTCATGGGGACTCCTAACAGTCAAGGCCAACGGCCTATTCTCAGCTGCCATCTATCTTCCCAGCTGGGCAGACACACTTGTGCACCATCGCGTGTGCACACACACACATGCAAGCAGACCACTGTGCCGAATCCATTCAGATGCTGCCCCGAGAGCCAGGTCGTATCAGGAGAGGCAGATCTAAAGATAAACGAGAGGTAACCTTATCTTCAAGAGGTCCCAACAAGGCACAGAGCAGAACGCCACATGCTCGAGAAGCAGACGCGGAAGGAGATACTGTAGCTCTGCCTGAACGCCCATTCCGATGTCCCCACAGCGGCTCAGGACAAACCTCACCCCTTGCCGTCCAGACACTTCCTCTCTGCCGGCAGGTTCCAACTCCCCCCTCAAACTCAGCTCCCCCACAACCACCGGCATCACCGCCTTACCCCTTGGAGTGCCTGCCTCCAACCAAAACAAACCAGACGCTGCCCTGACTTTAAGTTCCTGTTACTGAGACCAACCAGGCCTGTCCCTGCTTTGTCCAGCAGCACACCTGAGAGGCCGGCAAGCAATCCTGACACTACCCCTGGCATGTCACTTCTTGGGGAGGAAGTAAAACTCCAACCATCGTCTCTAAACACCCATCAAAACCTTGGCTGAGATAAATAATTATTTTTGGAAGAGAGAATGAGCCTGTTCAGTTCAATTGGTCAGTATCAATTGCCCCAATTGATACTAACAATAATATAATAATAATAATATATAATATAATTATATTATACATATTATATGTATTTATATATTAATATGTATTAATATAATTATATAATATAATAAATAATAATATAATAAAATAATAAAATAGTCCCCGGAGTATTTTAAATCCATCCCAAATCAAATGATACACCTAAGCAGGACTGTCACAGAACAGATTACCCTACATTGTCCCTCAACGTTGTGCTTCTGACTTTTCCCAGCGGACGTGGGCACAAGCCGCAGCCGTGGGAACCCAGGCCTGACGTGTTACTGGCCCTCACTTGGTGGCAGAAGTCTCTCTCCATCCCAGGACACGGCTCCTTAATGAAGCCTTTCTCTTTATTATCATCCCAAGGATACACACTGTCTCCCTAAACTGAGGGGGGTGGGGAGAGAGACGCCAACATAAGGGGTCCCTGTTCACAGCCACTGTCCTGAACTTTGTGGGTGCATTTTTTTTTTATCACCTCTGGACTTCCCCAATCTCTTCCCCTCTTACAACATCCCCTTTTTCTGAGTCCTCAAAGTACCTTCTTGAAAGATGTAGGATAGAAATAAGTAAAATGGAATCCACTCAAGGACACATCAGTAGCCCTACAAACCATGTCTCCAAAAGCACTGCCCTGAAGAGACCTGGAGTAGCCGCCAGCAGCCTTCCAAGGCCTGCGAGACAAGTATACCCGGATCGCTGGGTTCCAGGACGGTCCAGACCCAGGGTTGCTGATGTGCACAGAGCCAGCTAGAACACACGCTTAGCCAGCGTCCTCACACTGCGACAAACTAGAAAGGTCTGTGCTACTCCGTGGTTACCAGTGGACTCCAAAACTCACCTTCTGTCAGTCGTGAATGCAAAAAGGTGGGCACAGATGTTCAAAAGAACCAGGAACCAAAGGCCCTGACTACTGGAGAACATAGTATTTGGGGAGGGAGGCAGCAGGGGAAGGGTGAGGCATGGCCCAGGAAAAATCAGTAATTGTTGTGAACATCCAGGGAAAGCCAAGAGAAGCAGGCAAGCCCTGTCTAAATAAAATGGCACGGCTACTTTTTTCCAGAGCGGGTGAACCCCACAGCCCACCCTAGCCTGGCAAGGCAAATGGTCCAGACTCTGCATCTCCTTGCTGGTGGAGGGACCAAAGGAGAGGGGGTTCCCCACACCCGTGCCCTCCCACCCCACTGTGTCACCAAGGCCAGCATTCTGTTAAATGGTTTAAAACTACTAGCTCCATCTTCCATATGTGATTGGTAGCCGTGTAAAATTTTATAGCTGCTTTATAAAGCTAAACATACACCTAATTCTATGACTCAGCAATTCCATGTCTAGGAATTTATCCAAGAGAAATGAAAACATATGCCCATAAAAAGACATGTACAAGAATGGTCCACAGTAGCTTTATTCAGAATAGCCAACAGCTAGAAACAGCCCAAGTTTCCATCAACAGGTGAGTGGATAAACACAGCATGGTACCCCGTTCCCACAATGAAATACTACACACGGAGCAAAAAAGGAACAAGCAATCAAGCCAGGCTGAAACATTCAAAAATCACAAAAACATGAGGAATAAAAAAAGCTTTTGCAAAAAAAAGGCACAGAGGGTATAATACACACCTACGTAATACTGTACATACATATACACGTATATTTAACCTACGGGTATATAGGTGCCAAAAAATGTATACACATGACTTGTATGTATCTTTTGTTATCAGTATATATTATTACAATTTTAGTACAGTTTTTCCTTTCCTAAAATGTGTATACTTTTTTTGGCACCCTCTGTATATTACATAGTATTATATTAAATTCCAGAACACACAAAATTAATCACATTGGGTTGGGGGAGAAAGGTGAGCAGGGAGATAGGAGTTGGTACTCCCTGTAAAGGGCCATGAGGGGACTTTCTGGAACTTTCTGGAGCTATAGTATATCCTGTATCTCGATAGGGGTTTTGGGTCCACCGTTGTGTGTGTATTTGCTAAAACACATCGATTGGCACACTTAGGGTCTATGCATTTATTTTACCTCATGACCCCACTCCCACTCCCCAAACACCTACCCTAAGTTTTAGCTCAAAGGAAAACAAAGCAAAAGGAACCACAAACAAGTCACCTTCAGGCAATGAGATGCATGCGGAAGGACTCGGGGACTCAGGGCTGGAGCTGAGCGAGGCCTGAAATGCAGACAAGTGACAGATGGGGCAGCAGGGGGCGGGGAGATGGACAGAGCACAGCGTGAACTGTGAACTGTCCAACCTGGGGGTGGCGTTTGTGTGTTTACTGTAGAATCATGTCCACTTGGGGAACCTTCTACTCAAGTCAATCCATAGAAGTTCCGTCTCTGGAATGAGGACCACAGAAACACCTGGGAGGCAGGTGCCATTTCCCCAAGGGCTGAAATCCCACAGGCCAGGCAGAATAACCACTGCAAAGCCAAGTGTGGGCACAGCATGCATCCAAGTCAGGCCCCCTGTCTCCCTGCAGAGATTCATGAGTTCCAGGAGCCCAGGCCTTGTTGCGGTCTGTGTTACTGCAGGCTGACAACACAGGAAGTCCCCGCACAGGAAGAGGGCCAGTGTCGGAACAAAATCCCAAGGCAGTTCCATCTGCATCGTGCAGGTTCCAGGGCTTGGAGGCAGCTGAAGGGAACCCCGGAGCAGCCCACAGGGATCCTGAGGACCCTCCCTCTTCAAGGAGCGTCAGGGGCAGGGCAGCCACAAACAGCTCCAAAAGAGCAAACCGATTACCACAGGCACCTTGGAAATACACTGCCTGATGCCACGTGACCTGAACACAGCCAGCGTGTTCAAAGCTGTGTCCTATAAAAGTCAGGCTTCTCCACATGAAGCTGCATTCCCAGAGCAGGTCGCACGTGGGCCGCACTTACCAGGACTCTCGTATCACCCAAGAGGCTTTTAAAAAAGTATTAAGTACAGAAAATACATGCAACTTCTCAGTGAAAACACAGAGCGTGCACGCTTGCTCAGAAAGGTCACCACCGCTTCCACTCCACTTCCACTCCTGATGCTTCGCCCAGACGGACAGGAGTTCCGGTACAAGCACTTAAGACTCGCTGTATGTAAGGCACGAGCAACAGAACCACAGCCCCGACACAACCACAGCCCTGGCATTTTAGAGGCAGGCAGATCGCAACCTGGGACAGGAAATACAGCTTGCTGCCCAAACTGGAGGAAATTCCTGGGCACCGTCCCTCTGACTTACTTTATTTTAAATTCAATGTGTGTGCATTTGGGTGTTCCAAAAAGGATGCCAAGACAACATTAGCTGTGCAAGAGACTTCTTGGGGAACATGAAGAGGGAGCCCGGGGGGAGATGCGGGTCTGACTTCTGCACAGGAGACAGGGAAGGAGGGGGGCCGGGCAGGAGAAATCTTCGCCAGCTGTGCAGTGCAGTTCAAGGCCGGAGGGGGGATCCTTGGGCCAAGCCAGCAGGCTGTGACAAGTCCCAAATCTCCCAGGAACAGACCAGCACCTCTGCCAGACGCAGGCCCTGGCGGGGTGCAGGCCGGGGGAGCGCAGGTTCTGTGACTGGTGCTGGATTCCAGATGCGGAATGCGGCAGTTGGGGCCACCTGTCCATTACATTCCCAGAAGCAGGAGATCAGGCAGGCACACTTCACGGCTGCCACACCATGCCAGGTCACGGCCACAGGTTTACCACCCGAGTCTTGCCTCTGAACATCTCCAAAGATTGACAATCAGACTTTCAGGGCCACCTAGCTGTACCCCAAGCGTGTAGGTGGATGTCCGTTGGCAGGTGTGAGGCAGGGAGGTCTTTCTTGAAGGGATATCCACCCTCAGGGAGCTCACAGCCTGGCAGGAGCAAGGCAAGCCCCTCACACCCCCACTCCAAAAAAAAGCAAGAGGGGGGAGGGAGACGGGATCTCCAGGGCTCGGTGAATAAAAGGGGCACGTGTGGGTGGAGAAGCAAAAGCCACGAGGCCGGGGCTGGCGGTGGGAGAAGGGGCCGCCTTCTCACTGAAGAGGAGGCAGGGGGTTGGTTTAGTCACCATCACGTTGATTAACTACCCAAACCCCTGTATTAGTTAACAGACAGACCCCCAGTTGAGTATCAGCTGAACACAATACAAGCTCATTTCTGGATCACAAGGAGGGGAGTGTTCCTGACGGGTGGGCACACTCTTCACAGGGTGATTCAGGTGCTGGGCAGCCTCGGCATCCGCTACTGGACTTTCTGCATCCAGGTGACAGTCCAGGGAAGGCACACTGAGAGAAGTACATTACTTCTGCCAGGCAGTGACACCTATTCCCACCGGGGTTCCACCAGGAAGAACTCCCGGGGCCTCTGGTAGAAGCCGGGGGGTGGCTGGGCAGCCCTCCAGCCGTAAGTCCCCTCCAGTGAAGGACCGTCTGCACCCACTCACCTCTGACTCCAACACAGGAGAGGCTTCTTTTGGAAGCCACAGGCGTCAGGGTCTCTCTGAACACAAGAATCCAAGGTTACCTGACCACTGACCCGCGTCGGATACCAACGATGCTCGACGTGCAGCTGCGGCATCAGAGCCACAGTCTGGCCATAACTGGACTTGTCGCCTCTGATCTACTTAAAAAGTTGAGCAACTGCCCTTTTCCTGGGGATGCCCGACTCTGTAACTTTAAAGTTTGCAAAACGCTCTCATGTCCATCAGGTAAGTGTAAGATGCCATCAAATTTTAGGCCCAGCATTATTTTATAAGCCACGAAGAAACAAAAGAAAAAAAATACTGTCGATTTGACTATAACATGTGATCAATTTTATGACACAACTCAATCCCGGAGATGTTAAAATGTTTAAAACCAATGAAATAACGGTGCTTTTGTTGAAGTCTTCCAATAACCTTGTAAGAAACACAAGAAATGCCATTTCACAGATGGGGGGCCACAGCCCAGGGTTGGGTGACTTGCCAGAGGCTGGCCAGCTGGTGAGGGGCTGAATTGGAAGAGGGGGGTTTCCAACCAGCTTGACTCAGCACCTGGATCCCAGCCCGTCCGAAAATTCTGAAAGCCCAAGCCACACTCCATCCAGATTCTGCTTCAAATGGCAAATCAAGTACCTTGACTATAACATTCTTATAAACTCATTTGAATTAAAAAAAAAAAAACTTCACTGAAATACGGGTTTTCATCTGCATAACAAATTCCACACCGTTCAAGTGAGAACAGATGATACACAAAAATATCAGAAACAAGAATCCGATTTGGTAAACAGTTGAGCGCTGTTTTCACATCACCCTCATGGATTTAGTTTCAATAAACACAAATCAGCAAACAACACTCTGAAAATTTTAATGGTGTGGTGCAAAATCATGCTCTGAATGACAGCCCCAGAAAACAAACTCTTCAGCAAGTGACAGATACCACAAGAGAAAAATCAGCATGGATGACTCAGTTCAAAGGGTCCACCAGGGCCCATGGATCTGAACGTGGCCCTGAGCTTGCTTCCCATATCAAGCTTCTTGGACTGTGCGTGAAGCAGCAAGCAGAGCTCTGGACCCCTGGATCCTGCCAGGTACACTGACACCAGCTGTCTGGTGTGGGAAAAATAGGTGTACAGGCAGGTCGGTGCTCAAAAGATGACACACAGGTCTGTGGGGCCACGTCCTGCCCAGGGCAGCCTCTCTTCATCCCTCTCAGGATGGCCCTCAGCATCAAGTGCAGCTGCTGGGAAGTCAGCACCTGGGGAGGAGACACCGGCCACGGCAGCCCAGGCGCCTCCAGAGCCTGCTCACCTGCCCACCAGCTGGGGCCCCAAGATGCAAAGGCTTTCCTTTTTTTTCCACAGGCAACAAAGTTTGGTTCCAGAAAGAGACACGTAAAGGCATTCAGGACTTCACAGGTAAGATGATGAGCAAGAAACAAGAAACAAGAGAGCACGTCAGATATTTAGCGTGCACGCTCAGAAGGCACAAATGCCAGCATTCTAAAGCCCCTACCTGGAGCTCCAGTCATTTTCTACTCGCTGTGCGTGCAGAGACTGAGGCCGCCCCGATGACCAAACTTCTAAAACCATCACCTATTTTCATTCCAACAGCCACTGTCGGGGACGTGTTGTTACTCCCAACTCATGGGTGGGGAGACTGAGGCTGAGTGTTGTGCCCGAGTCCACAGCAACGAAAGCAGAGATTCAAACCAAGTCAAGTGCACCCACATGTGACCTACTCAGCAGAGGCCACGGGACAGGAGGGATATGGCAGAAGTGGACTGGGCTTCAAGATGGACGCTGTGCAGAATTCAAGACCCCATTTCCTGCCACCCCATTCACCCAGGGGGGCAGAGGGGGTGGCACAGCATGACTCTAGTTCTGAGCTCAGGGTCGGTCCAGGTATCCCCAGGCAGGGGCTGGGGAATCCCACCGGTCCCATCCCTGCTGGAGACTCCTCAATGAAAGGGGCCCAGGAAAGCTCGCACAGGAGAAGAAAGATCCAAAAGGACTTGGCTGGGAACGGTGCCACCTGCCACAGCCGCACAGCTCCACAGAGAGGAGAACCCGGCAGATGAATGAAGGCAAAGCACCTAGCACCCCCATGTGCCACCTTTGCAGGTGCCCAAGGAAGGGGGTCAGCCAACAGGACAGAGTGGGAATTCCTCCAGTGGAAGCCTGCGTACATTCCTACATTCCCTTCCCCAACCTGGACTCCAAGCCAGGCACAGCCCCCTTCCCCCACCATCACCAGCTGAGGCATCTCAGCCCAGCCTGCCAGTCAGCTACCCCTGCCCCCTGTGGCATTAACCCCCAAAGGGCTCATCCCATCCCAGTATCTTCTTTATGGTTTTTAGGATCTCAAACCCTTTCGTAATTAAGAGGCAGCAGCTAGATAGCATCCTGCACAGACGGCCATGGGGCACCCATCCACCTGGCCTGGCTAAAGGAGAGGCTTTCCTGGGTCCAGGTGTCACACTGTTACTGTTACCATGTGTTCACTTCCACCTACCTAGGGGCAACAGCACCCCTGACCTCCCCTCCCCCCAGGGCCTTCCACAAAAGCCCACTGACGCTTCCACAAGATGATTCCTGGAAACTCCTCTAGGATTTCTTCTATTAGCCCGTAAGCACCCACCCGTACCCCTAACACCCCTAGTTCCCTCTCTCCCTCCTGTCCCGGCCAATCCACAGAACACATCCCCCTACCCTCACCCCAGCCTCTGCAGGTCAAGGGACCCCACGCAGAATACTGAGCAATGCCAAGTCCCAGAAGCCTATAAAAAGGCACATATGACCCTCCCCACTCCACCCCCCTTGACTCGGACCAGTTTCTGGGGTTCACACCCCCACCCAGGCATGGAACCCAAGAGGGCCACAGGCCTGAGTCAGGCCCTCAAACCATGTTTCCTAGGCAACAGCCACTCTCTCCTTCCAGCTGCACACTGACCTGGGCAGGAAGATTCTGTTGCTCCTGGAGCTCCTTCTCAAGGGGCGGACAGACCAGCTTCCGGGATTTATGGGCAGGAGGGGCCTGAGGTGGGCGGGGCCCCGGCAGCCAGCTCTCGCTCACCTCCAATCTGCCCACTCTCACCTGCTCACAGGCACCTGCCCTGCAAGCTGGTTCCACTTACTGGTGTTCCAGGAGAGCCTCTCAGAGGAAATGACCCAGCCCCAGAGACCCTCCTGTTGACAGGAAACGTGGCTACGTTGGAGTCCTGCCAGTGACACTCCTTGGTGAGCAGCTCCGGGTCGCCTGGCATCCGGCCCTGCAGGAGAGGCGTACCTGTCACGTCAGGCACATGTTTGGGGAGCCAGGCCTCCCAGCAAGCCGCTCGCTGCCCTTGCCCCCAGGCTGTGGGGCAGGGCAGCTAGGACCTGCCTGACTCTCGGGGCCTGTGTCTTCAGAGTCGTGGGCACTAAAAGGGCAAGTGGCCTCAGCTGAGGGCTGCTGGGCTGGGTAGGCAGTGGTTCCCTACCTGGTTGCCCATTAGAATCATCTGGGAGTTTTTAAAACTACATAAGGCAGGTCCCACCCAAGACCACTGACTCAGAACTCTAGAGGGTGGGGCTGGGTTTAGAGCTTTTTCCAAAGCTTCCAGATGATCTCAGGTCCCGACAGGGATGAGAAGGATGAAGCTGGAGGGACGAGGCAGAGGGCGGGGCAGCCTCCAAGTGAGGACAAGCCCACAGCCCACCTCCTTCAAGAGGCCTTCCCTGCCGTCAGTGTGTATGGGTGGGTCCCCAGTGCCCAGTCTGGGACCACCATGCCCCTCCCAGCCTAGCCCCCCTGGTTGCCCACTGCCCTCTGGTTGTGTGGCCCACTCATTGCAGGCAGAACCTCGTCAGGCTTGTTCAGGCCACCATCCCAGGGCCCGTACAGCGCTGGCCACACTGCTGATACCCCCTCCGTGGCTTGAGATGACCAAAGGTCCACTCCTTAGTACCCATCAGGAGGGAGTGGCACTGGGGAGAAAGCTGGCAAGAAGGCAAATAAACCCTACAGAGCCCATTCTTGCAGGAATTCGCCCCCGGCACTTTCCCGGCCTCCCTACTTAGGGCCCATTCACTCCTGAAAGGACTCCCCCTGCAGGACTCATTCGCGGAAGCCACAGCGTGCAGCCACCACATGCCAGGGGCCTATGACGCTGGACCCCACTGTCTGTCATAAGCCACCACCCACAACACTGACGACCAGGCCCCCCGAAGTAGCTTCACTGGCCATAGACATCTAGGGACAGAGACCTAAAACACACTGACCCCAAATGGTAACAGGATGTCTTCCCGGTGGAGCCACCCATGGCCTTCAAATGGGCTCTGGGCGCAGGAAGGGGGAACTGCAGCTAGCAGGGGGCAGGTCACCCAGCTTTCCCCGCCCAAACCTTTAGCACTGACGCCACTACCAGGAAACACGATGTTTATTTGTTATAAGGTATCATGTTCTGGTGGTTATTTTTTACCCAAAAGTCTAAATTTCATCACCAAAATCACAATTCTCCAAGATACGGAAAGCACCCACAGTTTCCGAGAAGGTGTTTAAACAGGAAAAGGGACGGAGAAATCAAGGTACTAGGAAGAAGGGTCTGGGGCTCTGCCCTGGGCCTGTGGAGACAGTATCCCTTCTGGGCACAGCAGCTGGGACCAAACCCAGAGCAGGGTCTTGGGAACCATCAGCCTGGTTTCCCAAGGGCCTGTGACCTTGGTGGGCTGGTATTCAAGGTCCAGCCCTGTCCCTGCCATCTCCTTGCCCCCACCCCCACCCCCACCCCCAGCAGCTGGTTCTCCTCCAGGATGGTGAACAGCCCACATTATCAAGGGTCAAACTTTATCTTTTAAAAGCACAATGTGCTTGAGCCAAAAACAAAACACAAAGCCTTTCCAAGATGCTTTCCAAATTCCAGAAACACACTGGGCTGGAAAAATGGAGCCCTGTTTCCTCTTATTTTTAATCTTATACTGGGTAGGGTTATAATAAAAGAGAATACCCTATTTATTTGCTTACCTTACTTGGAAAGACAATAAATTGGAAAGGCTTCATAAATCTCACAGGGAATTCCTTTAAACAAGGACTGTCAGCAAAAATCCGTAAATAACCTTTTGCCAGTCTAGCAATCACCTCCACCACATTCTTTTTCCTTCCTGCTTTTGTACTAATCTTCTAGCAAACAAATCGAATCCAGCACCAAAACGCTTTTATTCTTATCGAGGTAAGGCTCAGAAGAAAACATCCGGGAGTCCACAGCGACTGGTGACTTTGGGGCCTCCGAGGGGAATCAGATGCTGAGAGGGCCCCAGGGAGCTGGACGAGGGACACCCTGCACCCCCAAAACCAGCCACACTGCTTTCACTCATGTACAAAACCAAGGCTGGTGACCAGCTTCACGAATAGAGCCTGGGCCTCAGCATTAACTCGAGGTGAAGCAGACCTTAGGAAACAAGGGCCGGACCAGGTTGGTAACAGGCTCCCACGCTGTCTCCCACCTGGGCTCGGCTGGGGTCACCGCCTCACCACCTCATAATCGCTGCGTGGATGGAGCTCCCAGATTCAGGCGGCTGGTGGTCAAGTTCATTCATCCCTGTGCTGCCCGAGTCAGAGGAAGAAAGCTCAGGGCATGGAGACGTCCAGACCAAGCCCAGGCCCGTCCAGCGGGCCCTGTTCCTACCACGCTAACACGACTTGCAAGACAACCGTTGGGCGGGCTGATTAAGACGACCTTTGGCAGTTCGGAAACAGCCGAAGATGGACAGTCTCACACTGAGGCTTCAAGGACTGAGCTAAAAATAAGTTGAAAGAAGAGGCAGGAGGAGGCTCGAGGATAATCAAACGTGCAAGACTTGGAAGAGCTGCTGTAATCAATTTACATATCAGGAAAGGATAATTGCCATCACCAAACGGAAAATTTCTCCAAGCCAAAAGGTTTAAAAAAAAAAAAAAATCAGACCAGCCAACCACGACTCAAATGTAAACAAAAATGTATGTTTTCAGAAAGGACCAGCCTCTTGCAGTGCCGGAGTCAGCTGACAGGGGCACATCAGCTGTCACTATAATGGACGTACAAAACGCACTTACGTGTATCCTGTCCCGTCCAGCACATTCCTGGTGCTCAATGAAAAGCATTATTATCATCATTATCATTGTTATTACTATTCCACCAAACTACCGTGTTTCTCACATTCTCGAAGGAAGGCAAAGGCCTCACTTAACTAGTCCGCCTTGAAGCAGTCATGTGACAACGTGCACACCAAGAATGTCTCCCTAGCCCAGGCCAGCAAGCTCTCACCCCACCACATAGCAGAGTGGCTGCCCGCTCACTTCCTTCCAAGTCCACCCACGGGATTTTAAGGAATTTTAGGATCCACTCAAAGGACCCTGCAGAGAAGCGGCTTCTCACCTAGAAGTGACCCTGTGGAGACAGGCGTGGAACCCATGAAGGGCGCTAGCAGCAGCCCGGGGCTGTGCTCAGAATGGGGCTCTGCTGCGACCACCACGGTGGCTCTTATTGTTGTGGACGGCACTACTGAATACGCTTACGGATGCTCTTCAGGACATAAAACACACTTGTCCCTTGTGTTGAAATAAAATCCAGCATTCAACATTTCCCATAATAAACTCCAGCCTTTGGACAATTCTTTTCCCCGGCGAGGACCACAGAGAGAACTGCTGTCTCAGGGCTGTGCAGCACCGAGCCCGGATTCTCACTGCGGCCAGGTCCTGCAGGCTGTCTGGGCTGGGAGGACACGGGTCTTCCCATGGCTGAGGCGGTATCCCCAAAGTAGGAAGTGCGGGAGAGCACACTGGTGGACACACACACACACGCACACTCTTGTTCAGGGTCTAGGACACTGGTTCAAACAGTGCACTGGCTCTTCAAGCCTTCGGGACAGGCTGGCTGCCAACCTTTCAGCTCCTCTTGCCTGGCTCCAATCTCCTTGTACCTAGAAGACCCCAGATCTCATAAGCTGTGTCCATATCACCACTGCACTGGCCAGATGGCAGTTCACAGACGACCACCCCGTAGAGGCCAGGGATGCTGAGACATGAGTTTCAGGCCGGGAACCAAGGTCACATTTACTCTGAGCTCACAGGCGTCAAAGCATTTCCTAACACAGCAAATGCACACACAAGATGCATCGTGAGCCACTGAGCGTGAGGAACGCTGTCACCAGCCCTCAGCACTGCAGCCATATGGGGGGGAGAGGTGTGTGTGACAAATAACCAGCACTGAAAAGACATTTTCAGCAACAACCAGAAGATGAATAAATGCAGCGATCTCCAACTAATTTTTTAAATTCCTATACTCATTTCATAAAATTCCTCCCACTGAACGGAAATAAGATAATGTTAAAAACCATGAAGCAAGCGAGTCGAGTGCGGCTTCCTTTGCAGACTGCAGCACGGGACACTTGTGGAGCACATGGTCTGGGCTTAGAGCATCCGGCACCTTCTCATGAAATAGCTCCTCCCCTCAGAGAAGCTATGAGACTATCTGACACATGGAAGCTGGTAGGGGTAGGCGTGAGCCCAGGACTCTGGCTCCAGGGTGGGACCCAGGTGCCCCACTGCTGGCACCCACTGCCCTTCCCATGGGAAAGTTCTCTAGTCCCTCCAGGCTTTCCACAAACCACCCTTGTTGCCCACAAGAAGGTGGCTGGCCTCTACCTGCAGGAAAACCTATGGGGACCCGAGGAATGAACCCACAGCCCTGTGCCCTCGGGGGTCACAGGAACACAGAACAGCACACAGGAATGAAGTGGTCACAGCACACCGTAGGTACACCACCTGGCTCTCTCCAAAGCCACTTCCCCAATGGAGAAAGGAGACAAGCAGCCTGTGGCCTGGCGGTCACTCGCAGTCTCTCTGGACCAGAGAAGACACCTGTCCCCGGGCACCTCCCAAGAGGGGCTGGCGGACATTGTGTGGAAGAGGTGGTGAGCAGCTGTTGTGTACATGTCCCCAGGAGGCCCAGGAGAATGACCTGAGATGCACGGAGGCCCAGAAAGTGCGGACTCAGAACTGCCCACTGCTGGGGGGAGACGGAATGGGGCCGACAATATCTCAACTACGGTGACTGGCCTTGGAGCCAACCTGCCCGGCCTGGGCCAACTTCCTTAATTCTCAGGCATCCCTGGGATGGCCCAGGTGCTGCCACTCAGGCAAGTCCCCCTGCTGTGACTGGAGCGTCCTCCTGAGCCATGTGAAATCCTGTGACACTACAGACGTCCCAAAAAATCCCGGCACCTGACGACCATCTGCCTACCTCGCCAAACGTCTAGGTGGGCCTTTCTCCTCCAAAAGGAGCGATCGGATGAGTGGTGGAGGGCAGCATAACCACACGGGGAAGGGCCTTTCCTTGGTGGCGACTATTCTGCTACGTGCTAGTCACACATGCTTTGTCAAAACCTGTAGGACTGCACAGCGAAAGGGTTAATTATACTGTATGTAAATTACATTTATACAAAAAAATAAAGGACCAAAACAAATAACAAATGACTTCCCTTTTACGCAGTAAATTGTACGATCCCACGGCAGCCAGAGGGGCCCTTCCAGTTCCAACTAATGGGGAGTGACACCTGCACACGCCTAGTCCACCCCACCAGCTCTTGCCAGGAAGTGCCTCTGTCCCAATTACCAACACCCACAAGTGTCAACGCCTGTTACATACAGGCTCGCTGTCCCCCTGAAATCCAGCTGCACTTCAAACAACTGTGTCAAAGATCCTCAGTGCCTGTAGCAGTCAGTGGCCAGGAAATGAACAATGAGGTTCTCCTCAAGCGCGGCTCCTTAACTGCTCTTACCTCGGGGTCCATCCACCACATTTAGCTTCATCACAGTTCCTTTAGCCTAACTCCAAACCCATGTCAGCAAGCGACGACAGCATGGGCTCCCGAGGGCCCTTCCCCACCCACCGCCAGAAGGTCCCGGTGGGGCTGGCTCTACCCTGGCTGGCGGCTGCCATCGTCATCCTGGGCAAGTCTGGCACTCGGGCGCAGAAGCCAAGCCAGCAGCCCTTGTGAGCGCCGCCCCAGAGGCCACACCCACCCAAACAGGTCCTTGTCTGGTGACACTGAGAGCCCAAGCACGCCTCCATCCAGAGAATCCAGGTACCAGCGCTGAAGGGGGACAGAGGTTTGGGGTCCGAGTTCACCCAGGGTCACAGAGCTGTCCCTTTGCTGATCCCTTCTGTAAGAGCGGACTGCCACCACCCCCGCCCCCCGCAGACGACCTACACGGAGGCAGAGAGAAAAGCGACCCTGACAAAATAGCCTGGGCCCTATCCTGACACCTGGGCCAGAAGGACAGCGCAGGGTCGTGCCCGGGAGCTCCAGCTTCAGCAACAAAACACTGGGTCGAAATGGTGACTGCCCCACCATGTCCCCCAAGCACTCGAGCGACCCTGACTGTCTCCCTCACTGCCCCACAGCCAGTCCAGCCCCTGGACTCGTCAGCCTGAGCCCCAAACGCTCCTGACAGCTCCTCTCCCCTCATGTCACCTATCCACCTATCCAGGTCAAGTCCACGGCTGGTCAGTCTCCCAGGAACCACAGCGTGGCTGTAAAATGCCATGTCTGAGGGCAGAACATCTGAACGCGGCCACCCCACGACCATCTGGCCCCCGTTGTATCTGCAGACCCAGCCCGTCGCCCTGCCCCACACCTTTCTCTTTACTCCAACATCTGAGAATTGACTCCAGGCCAGTCAAGGGCACTAACTCATTTAACCCTCACAGAGGACCTCAGGTGGGAGCAGCAACACCCAGCACCTCACTGTGAGGACAGAGGACAAGGAGCTGGGTCACCTGCCCAAGGCCTCCGGCTGGTCAGGACGGGGGCGGGGAGAAGCGCACGCCGGGAGGCGATGCTCACACGTGCCACGCAGCACTCGTTCAATCACACGAGATCACCACCAACTCCTTTCAACTCTTCCAGCAGGACACCCTCCGCGACCCCTCAGCCCGGGAACCCACCCTGCACCCACCCAGCCCTTGCACATTCCCTGCTTCTTTGCTGAATTTCTGGGGAAATTTCCTGGATCTTGCCTGTAGTTCTGGTGTCCGGCTGTGTCCGGCACAGCAGCAGCTCTGTTTGCTGGAGAAGCACATAGTCCCTCAACAGACGATTTTCAGAAGAAGCAAATTCATCTCAATATCACTGCATACATTTCCACAAATCAATCCAACCTGAGTTACCTTATCATGTGAAAATTTAAAACCCTATGCATAAAATATTCTACGTCTATTTTACTTGATCTACTAAATTATAAAGCTTTACCAAATCTCTTAAAGGGAGTTTTTCCAGTAGTGTAGAGCTGCCTAATTGGGAAGTGTACAAACCATAATTACACTGCCTACCACTACAATACTGCTCATGGGAATGTCTCTGTTCATGCACCCTGCTTTACTCTGTGTTTAATCTCTATTAAGGTGTCTGTACGGAAACAGATAGGTATGCTAGTCTGCATAAACAACATAAATCATGAAGGCATTTCTTTGCTAACCCGAGTCCAAAAACAGCCCCCAAACCTCCTGCTTCTCATATCAGAGCAAAGTTGGAGGACTAACACGTGACCCCCACACACCTAGCCCCGCGCCACTTTGCCAGGTGACAGGTAGGTAAAGTGATGGCTGCAATTTCTGTCACAGTAAACGGCTCTGCATGCAACTCAAAGAGTATCCCCAAACTTCCCCAGAAGCAGCTACCCAAACCAGAAAGGGCAAATCCTTTCTGCCCAAGACTGTGGGTACCAACCCCGTATCAAGGAGCAGATGGAAGCCCCTTAATCGTCCCTCGTCTGAGGACACCATGCACGTCCTTTCAAGTTCACCCTCAACCAGCCCGAGGAACCTCTGCCAGGGGCTGCAGACTCGTAAGTGGATGGACTTCTCTGTCCACCCCCTGCCTTCAAATGTGTACACACTTCACCCCTGGAGTTGGGGTACCTGGATACACGGCGTGGTATTGGAGGAGAACCAGTTCCGATCCTGCTCCACCATCTATTAACTGGGCCGGGGGCGATTGAGACTGGTCCACTGACTCCACAAGCGAGAAGTAACCACACTGCCTCCCTGTCTCCTATCAGGGCTGCTACTAAAAACAAAACGAGCGTATGTGGCACAGAGGGTTTCTACAAACAGAATAAAAAGTAAGCTGTCACCTACATGGAAACGTAAGCTCTGAGCCTCGCTGCAGCCTACTGATTAATAAAGTCACCAATCAAGAAATAAATAAAATCAAGTCACCAAACAAGATCAAAAGGATTTGCAACAACACGTGTTTCCTTTCCTTTCTGAGATGGAAGGTGTCGTCCCCAAAGCTGAGTATGGCATCCCGATGAAATAATGCCACGAGGCACCAGTGAGCTCCGGCGCGACCTCCTTCACCTGCATTACGGGGTGAACGTGCCTCCCGCTGATCCCAACTTCACGCTCACACGGGCCACTGGGAAAATGATAGCAACGCTATCACACCCACCTTGGACTTGTGTGCACAGATATTCAGAGTGTGCTTCATGGAGTGGCTCATCTGTTAATAAAATAGAATTTATAAAAACAGTTTCTCCCCCTGGCAGGACGCTGTGACACGCAGCCCGGCTCCCCTCAACGAACACTGCCGACTGGTCAAGAGAGAAAGTTAAATGCCAAGTGCATCTGAATATGGACCCTGCTCCAATTTTAATGAGCACACATGAAATGGCCCTCGCTCGCTGCGTCCCTAGGAATGCCTGCTGCTGTCAGAGGGGGTGGAGAATCCCTCTTAAACCAAACAAATGAGACTGGGTCGGGCAGAAATCCCTATTTCCACTTTCAAATCTATTCATTCAGATTTGGGAGATGGAGGGGGGTGGTATTCAAGTTATATAAAAATCTTTCAATCATTTGTTGTGCCAAATGTTCAAACACTAGACTCAAGTGCGTGGGTGTGTTGGGGGAGTGGTTTGTTTTGAAAAGAAAGACAGTCTGTGTGCTGTTGGCAGGTTCAGAGCCGGCTGCTTTAAGAAACCCTGGCGGCTTTAAGAAACTCCCAGAGGAGTTTGCTAAAAATACAGATGTTCTGGGCTCCACCCACAGCTTCTCCAACAGGACATTGGGTGGCGCCCTAGGAGACTGACTCCAGGCCAGGGGTGCCCTGGGGAACCCCCTGCTCAGAGGCCACCCCCTCAAACTACCTGGGCAGCTCCCCGGGGACTGCGTGAGTCATTCGTGTGAAAACCACCAAGCCCACAGCCAGTCTCTTACCACTAAATGTACTAAAACTCATGTGGCCGACTCCGGGGGCAGGGTGGGCTCCCGACACAACATGGCACAGAGAACCCCTCCACGTCCCTGGGAAGACCCTGATCCCAATTTTCTGTCCTAAAGGATTGAAGTGAAACACATTGCGCAGAGCTTGAACAAGGCAGAGGCGGGAAGGGAACTTACTCTCATTTCCACCACCGTCAGTAATACTGGTACTAACGGTAACAAACAGCTAACATTCGGGCACTCCCACGTGCATTCACATCTTACTGTGCACTCTCCCTAGGACTTGCACACATGAAGCTATGACATCCTGACCCCTGGCCCCCAAGATGCCCTTGCATTCCAGCACCAGAGGCCTGCCAAGGGCATGTTCAAGGAGCATATCTAGCTTTCCAAGTGAAATCTTTTTTAAAGGCATGAACTGAGCCCAAAGAAACTGCTGGTCCATGAAATGACCAACCTGCCCCAAAGGTGACAAACGGTCTCGTCCAGTCCCTGGAAGGACGTCTTCCCAAACACATCCTCAGAGCCCCCACCTCGCCGTTTCACACTCACAAGAGCCGTCTACTGGCATCTGGAGCCCCACACGAAGTTGGAGCAGCGACACTGCCCAGCAGCCCATATGCTGACCCTTGTGGGCACCCAGTCACTCCCTGCAACCGAATGAACGCCCTGGAGGAAGTGATTAAGCAGCATTCATCTCCAGGGCTGGGTCAACAACACCCACAGCCAGTCAGCCACCCAGCGGGACCAGGGCCAGTCACCAGCCCTACTGCTGCCCAAGTGCCCACCACTTGCCAGGAAGACAAAGCCAACAAGCCAGGCCACTGCCCGCAGTACTCCAGAGGCACTGACCCTCCTACTGCCCACTTGGACACGAGAGGGGAAGGGCCAGATACAGGGCCTCTTCCTATACAAACCCCCTCACTGTGCTCTATCTGCTCTGCAAGAGGGTGCTGAGCAGTCAGTGGAGGCCAATTGAAAACTGAGCCGCCCTCCCCACCTGTAAGGGCCGCAGGGCCCCCCACCCTGGCTGAGCTCAGGCAAAGGCAGGGGGCACCCAGCGACTCACTCTTTCTTCCTTCTCTGAGAAGGGAAAGTAGGTCTTAAATAGAAAGTAAATATTTTACTAGGCATTTCTCAGCAATCTAGCCCAGAGTAACATTCCACAGCCTAAAAACAGCCTCCTGAACGGTTTCCGTTCATCATTTTGGCCCCAGGAATCCAGAAGAGGGGCTGCTCCCTCACTAAGCCAGACCCACCCCTTCCCTGCCCCCAGCACTGTGGATTCTGCTAATTTGTCATTGCACTAGGGTTCCCATCTCCCACCCAAAG
This sequence comes from Rhinolophus sinicus, assembly GCF_057876585.1. Classification (NCBI taxonomy): domain Eukaryota; kingdom Metazoa; phylum Chordata; class Mammalia; order Chiroptera; family Rhinolophidae; genus Rhinolophus; species Rhinolophus sinicus. Next base: position 5,706,838 of record NC_142515.1, on the reverse strand, counting down.
CCTTCTCACTATGCCCCAACCCTTCGCCTGGCTCCATAAAACTCACTCACTGTTATGTGCAAAGGATGAAACCGCCCCTCATGAGTCCATTCCCTGCCTTCTCCCACAGCCTGTATCCAGAACCTCCGCTACACCCAGGCTGGGTAAGGGGACACACAGCACCTCTGACAAGAGTAGCTGAATTATTCGTTGATTTCCTTTGTATTTAAACAATTTTAACCAAGACCTACGCTGTGTCAGGCCTATTCTAAGCGCTTTATAGATATTACCTCGTTGAACCATACAGCAGCACACTCTATTCCTACCCTCATCTTAGATTCAGAAACGGAAGCCCTTTCCAAACGCTCAGTAAATCCTAAATGCAGCCAGGCGTTTCTTTCCACCCCTCCTTTGTCACACTTTCTAGAATAGTCTGTCCCATCTGATGCCACTTCCTGCTGGTGACAATGTATTTTGTCGCCTGTAGTAAACAATAATGAACGTCAACTACAATTTAATATATATGTGTGTGTATATATATATAGTCACAGGATGTGGATACAGCGTAAGGAATAGTCAGTGGAATTGTAACAGCTGCATACGATGTCAGAAGGGTAGTAGATTAGGGGAGGGGGGTTATCAGTTTGTGAGGGGATATAAATGTCTAACTATTACATTGTTTTGCACACCTGAAACTAATAAAAAAATTAAAAAGTAAGTTTTATACAAAAAAAAAACCACCCACAACAACCCACACACTTTGAGGGCAGGGCCATCTCTCCCTGGACCCGGCCTCAGCTGCTAGGAGGACAGACATCTCAGTGGAACCTCTCCCTCACCATCCAAGTGATCACACAGCAAACACTGAGGACAGCCCAGGGTTCTGCAAGGGCTGCAGGGGCGGCCCCAGCAAAGCTTCTGGCTCTGAGCCTGCAGCCTGCACGGCAAGTAATCACCAGGCTGCAAAACCCCCAGCTACAGAAGTGCCCACAAAGTGGTCCCTGCACTGACCACGCCCCCTCCCCACAAATGACAGAGAACCCAGATGGGGCTCCCCTAGTCACTTTCCTTAAGACCCCACTTGCCCAATGCTGCTCTAGAAGATGACAGGAATCGGGGGGGGGGGGGGGGGGATCCCTTTTAATCTCTCTTGTGGAGAAACATTTCAAAGAACCAGTGTTATACTTGCAATGTATGTCGTAAGTGGTTTTGCTGAGCTCCGAGGGGCTTCTAAGCTCTCAGGACTGGCAGAGACAGTAAAAGTACAACCCAAACTGTTAGTCACAACCCCACTCCCTTCACACGCCGGGACCCGAGGGACTCAAATAAGGCAAGCTCGCAATTACCGCAAAGAAAACTCAAGTCATTTTGAGCAGCTTCCTTTGTCCACTATTCTTGGAGCACATCTTGGCCAGATTAGGGAGGGAAAAAATTACCCTCCGTTCAAAGTCCTCTTTAAACACACAGGAAGACATCATTACAGACAGAATTCCAACTTTAATTCTGAAATCTCCTGGCTTTTGTCAGCTGAAGCCACATTCTTAATCCCAGGCTTAGTTGAGAAACGAGAAGAAAGGATGTGTGTGTGTGAAAAAACCCTCAGCCCTGAGTGAAAAGCACCAGCACCGCGGAGGAGCAGCGAGAATGACAGAACTCTGCACAAAGGCCAGGGCAAGAAAAATGGGGCCTTGGGAAACGAGGGTGCTCACTGTGGCATCAGCATGGGCATGCAGGGCACCTGTCAGACACCACCATGTACCACTGGAGGGGCTAAGGTACCAAGCTCAGGGGCTCTCTGCAGAGGCGGGGAATCCCTGAACCCAGAACAGGACCACCAGACCCACCTCCCGCACCACAGACCCAGATGGGTCCTGAGACCACCCACAAATCCTGCATGCGGTGGCCAGCCAGCAAAGGCTGACAAAAGCTACAAGGAACCTCAGGGCATTCCTTGCTTGGATGCCTTCAGACCCAGCCACATCCACTTTCCAGATGGCCCAGCCGGGCCGGGCCGAGGACGCAGCTCCTCCTTTCTCCTGTCCTAAGGAAACACAACTGAGAGGCCCGAGGAGAGAGGGGAGCCGGCCCCGCTGGGGCCCACCATGCACCACCCTTCTCCCTGTAGAGTGAAAGGGAATGGAGACCTCTTTGCAAACTGCAGGGGGTACTTAAAATAGACAGAATAGCATCATCACCTAAGCTGGAGCTGAGCAAGCCCACCGGGGCTCACACACAACTGATTGGTCAACAGATACCCCAGAGCTCCCCTCAGCCCTCCACGAAGACCAGGCAGAAGCCAAAGGCCACAGCATCACCACCCCCAGTCCCCCAGGGGCCTCAGGATATCACCAAACGCTTCAGGGATTTTTCAAGCACCCATGTTTGCAAGCACACACGTGTTGGTGAAAGGAAGAGAGAAGCACTGCAGGACAGGAAGGTAATCTCATAATTAAAGGAAAGCCTGTTTTTCAGGAAAATCTCCACCTTGTGGGGACCTTACCTTAAAAGAAGCCAAGGTCAACAGGAGAACTCCTGCATCACCTGCTCTGGGTGCCTTTCAGGTGAGTTAATCACCCAAGCAGGGCCCTACTCCAGATTTCAGGACACACCCAACTTCGTGCCATTCCCTTTCAATTCTGATAGCCTCTTTGAAAAGAAGGCTTGTTGCTTTTGTTCGGGAGTATTCATTCAAATTCCTTTCTAAGGCCAAGGCAAACGCAGGGCAGAAACCCAAAGGAGGTTTACCCCGCAGAATCAAGTTTCTGGCTGGTTTTTCCAAGAGTGGTGCAAACAGACTCTTCCAATTAGGTGAAATCCTCACCATCTTCCCTGTTTCTTTCCCCAAGCCTCCCTTGTGCTGAACACAGTAACCAATTCCTAATGTAAGATGTGCATAAGGAATCCAGGTGGGAGGGAGGGAGGAGGGAGCATCCAATCCACCTGCGGCCCCTCCCCCAAGTGAGGGGCTCACACAAGGAGTGGCCGTTTGGACAAGACTCCCACGAAAAGCACTAACCCAAACTTGGAAATCCCAGCCATACCCACTGATAACACGACACCTGGGAACTAAATCCAGTTTTACTGCAAAAGACCCTAAGCACTGTTTCTGAAAGCTATCCACGGAATCCCAGGGAGTATGTGTGGGTGTGTGTTCTTGGGGGTGGGGGTTGCATCAGAGACACCCAGATGGAGGGCAAGGGAGGAAATGAGACCAGGACAGAAGGGGTCTTAAATTGCCTCGTGTGGCAAAGTCATCCCCAAACGTACCCAAGTGTCAGTCAAAAGCCAAAGCACCTCTCAATCAATTACAGAGAGCCAGATGGAGTTAGAACTAGTGAAACTTCAGGCCCCCTTACTTACTTACTTAACCTCCCTGACCCTGTTTCTTCATGGTAAAACAGGGACTCATTTCTACCCCCGAGAGGTGAGGATAAATGGAAGCAATAGCAGTGTGCCTGGCCCTGGAGGTCCTACAGGGTGTCCAGTCTGCCTGCAAAGTCTGTGATGCGCAGGGGCAGAATTCTCCCCCTGCATTCACCATGAGCGCGTGGCGGGGGAGGGAGGGAGGTGTCTACTGAGCCAGCAGCCCCTCAGGCTTCTAATCAGGAGCCATGCTGTTCATTAACCCAAAAAGCGTAGTGAATTTAAAACAGGCCCAGTCCAGGAAACTATATAGAAATACCCCATTGGCATTAGATTGTGAGATCTTAACAAAGGATCACTAATCAAAGAAGGAAATGAAAACAAGCCAGACTTCTCATACCCCATGTGATCTGGAAAGCGACTCTGGGCCTGAGAAAGATAATTGTTTCTGAGAGGCCCATCTGAATGAATCCAGGGAGAACACGCCAGACTCTGGGACCACCTGGAACTCTTGTCTCCCCTCTGTTCTCAGGGTGGCAAGGAGGGAGGCTCTCAGGGCGGGCGTTCCTCTTCCACCAGGAAATTCTGCTGGCACCTCACTGCCAACAGCTCAGTTCCAATCCCAGCTCTGCCACTTTGGGGGGGTGGGGCTGTCATGGGCAAGTCACCCAAGTGCCTCCTGCACCCGACGTCACCCCCCCTTGTGGTGAAAATCCAATGCCACACACACCGACAGAGCGACAGATACTTAGTAAATAAATGCTCAGTAAATGGTGGTTACATTGTTACCTAACAAAAATAAGAAAACTACTTAAATGACCTGGGGGGATGTCCTGAGCATCCAATTAACTTTGCAAGGATACAAAGAGCCAAACCCACAGGAATTCCTCTGCCAAGGAGAAGAAGGCGCCACGAGGACACGCCCCAGATCTTGCTGGCTCGACCACTCACTGGCCGGCAACCTCTAGTCACATGGTTCTCAGGCTCCAAGTGGGAGGAGCAGAGAAAGCAGTCAAGTCCCCTGTCCTGGATGAAGATTGGGAGGAAGGCCTGAGTAGCCCTCAGGGTCCCACAGCAACTGCTACCGCTTTTGTAATGCAGTTCAAACATCCAGATTCGAAGGCTGCCGCAGAAACCGCGGCCTCAACTCCCCAAGGGGATGCTACGCAGGCCAGTTGCTGAGATGCGGCCCTTGCATCACCATCATGCAGTCAATCAGTGAACCTCCCTGTTCACTGGGAAAGAGAGGGGAGGGAGAGGATATGACAGAGATGTGACCCCAGTTTTGGGATCCCCGGAGCTCATGATCACTGGGGGTGGCTCTGGCACGGTCCAGCCAGGTACCTGGTTTTGCTCTGAGCCTTGGCCGGGGGTTAGGGGTCCATCTTGGGGGCTGCATTGTCTTGTGGCTCCTTCCCCTATCCAGGCTCCCAGGGCCAAGAGGGGTGCAGGCAACCCAGAGGGTGTGGAGGGTGTACCGCGGAGTCCTCCTGGACCCCCTCTGCCCACACAATGGCCAGAGGGAGGGAGGAGGAAATGGACACTGAGAGGCAGGAGCCATTTCTAACACCCTCCATGACTTCCCAGCGGCAGGAAGCAGCTAGAAATTTACAAGTGAAAAGGCAAGGAACTTCCGGGGGAGTCAGGTACAGGTGTGTGTGTGGGGGGTAGGTACAAGAGCCTGCGGAGGGGGAGACGGGCTGTCAGGTCAGCGAGTCCCAGGGGTGGGGGATGGGGGGGGGTGGAGGGTGGCCTCACCTGCAGGCCTAGGAGGGTCCTAGAACCCCAGAACCCCAGCTGTCCTTCCCGCAAGACCGAGCACGCAGGCTGTCCAGGAGCCCTCCGGGAAGGCAGCCAGACCCCGCCCCTCCAGGTAGAGCGTGGCCAGGTGCGCGGGCTGGCCTTCACCCAGGCCCAGCTTTGCCCTCCCAGCATGAGAAGGTCGTGCAGGAGACCGGAAGTAGCCCTGGATTCAACCTGGACTAAATAGAGCAGTTCCGTGCCCAGGGCTACCAAACCCACGTGCTACTCTTACAGCGGAGAACTGCCTCTTTATGACTTGGGGGCAGCAAGTCAATATTTCTCCCTGGCATAAAATAGGAATTGCT